>NC_134501.1:38500072-38704755 GCF_040206685.1 Ascaphus truei | reverse complement strand
AGGAGGGGAGAGATGAGCGGAAGGAGGGGAGAGATGAGCGGAAGGAGGGGAGAGATGACGCGAGGCAGCTGCAGCCTGCTGGCCGCTGCCTGTTCCCCCGCCGGGGATGGAGATCAGCGGAGCGGAGGGAGAGGTGAGCGGAGGGAGGGGAGAGATGAGCGGAGGGAGGGGAGAGATGAGCGCCGGGTGTGTGGTGTGTGTGTGGTGTGTGTGTGGCACGTGTGGCGCGAGAGTGGCAGTTGGGTGACGTCACACCCACCAATCTGATTGGCCACAGGCTGAGGACCAATCAGATTCACCGCAGCTAGTACCAACCTTTGGATTTTTATATATTAAGATATATATATATTATATATATAAATATATATATATATATATATATATATATATATATATATATATATATTTATATAATCCACAGAAGCAGCCGGCACTCCACTTGCAAGTAGAAAAAATTGGGTGCTTGTCCCATAAAGCAATAATAAAACCATACGATACCGTTTGAAGCACGAGATCAGGAGACAGCACTTTGGTAAGTTTGATCACAAGTTTTTGTATTGAAAAAGACACATAAACCGACGTTTCGGTCCCCCAGTGGGACCTTTCTCAAGGTGGTGAGCCTTGAGAAAGGTCCCACTGGGGGACCGAAACGTCGGTTTATGTGTCTTTTTCAATAAAAAAACTTGTGATCAAACTTACCAGAGTCTCGTGCTTCAAACGGTATCGTATGGTTTCTATATATATATTTATATATAATATATATATATATATTATATATATATATAATATATATATATATATATATATATATATATATATATACACAGCTCTACCTCTTTATAACGCTATGCTTGGGGGTTCAAAGAATCACATTGTTTATAAGCGGATTGCGTTAGAAATAATGTACAATTGTATGCATTGTACAATAAAGTATTTAAGAGACCAATAACCGTGTTGTAAAGTATTCATAAATACGAAAATTGGGAGCCACGATTGCATCGGGTTATAAGTGGATTCGCGTTGTAACGGATCGCGTTATAACGGGGTTGAGCTGTATATTCACACACACTTATACTGTATGGATATACTGTGTGAGTGTGTGAGTGTTTGTGTTACTGTATATATGTACTGTGTGTGTGTATATGGTGTGTTACTGTATATGTGTGTGTTTGTTTGTGTTTGTGTGTGTGTTACTGTATATATGTACTGTGTGTGTGTGTGTGTGTGTGTGTATGTGTGTTACTGTATATATATATATATATATATATATATATATATATATATATATATATATATATATATATATATATATATATATATAGTAACACATATTACATATATACAGTAACACACACACACAAACACTCACACACTCACACAGTATATCCCATACAGTGTGTGTGTGTGTGTGTGTATATATATTTATATACAGTATATATACAGTAACAAACACAGGCACAGTAGCAGCTGCACTCAGTAGGAGGGGTGCAGAGATCAGTGTGGGAGGGACACTGCTCCTTCTTGTCACTGCCTTTTACTTATTCATTCCTCCCAGGGAGCTCTGCCAGCAGCAGCTCTGCCTCTCTCCCACCTCTCTCCCAAGTCCTCTCTCCCACCTTCTCCCACCTCTTTCAACCCTTCACTGGGGAGACTTTGTTTTGTTCTGGAATAACCCTGCCCCTCCACCCCCCCGTCTCCCCCGGCAGAGAGGTCATTTAATATCAGCAACTCATGTATCCATCCCTGCACAGATCCTTACTGCTGGAATAAAGTCTGCTGGATTTTGACTTTATATTTATATACATATATATTATTATTTACGTGTTATTGTGGGTTGATGGTGATCACTGCTTTGATTTGGGCTTGGGGTTTTTTTGGGGGGAGGGGGCGGTGGGGGAGAGGGTGCCCTGCCTGTGTTTAGCACCCTATGCTGTGTAGGGAACTGCTGACCCTTTGTGTAGAGCGGCAGCTGCTGCTTAACACATAGGCAAACCCTGCACTTTTAAAAATAACAACCCCCTCTCCCCACCACCCTACAACACCCTCTTGGACCTCTACCCCACTCTGCTTGTTTTTTTTTTAATTATTATTATTAATTCCTGATCCTAAATTCTATGTTCTTGGAAGATCTGCAGTCAACCCTTTAAATCCTGCACCCTGATCCCTTGAGCAACTTCATCTATTCTGCACCTGAGACTTACAGAGAGGGCGAATTTGAATGCTGATCTTTCAGGACTGGGCAAAACTGCAACTTTCCAGGCAAAGAAACCCCCCTCTCCCCTCCCCTCACAACCATGGATGTAAGATTTTACCCAGCAGCTGCTGGTAATGCCCTGAGTGGAGGAGACCCCTCTAATCTGGACTTTTCCCAGTGTTTGGACTACTACACTTACAACAAGGTAAATATGATGGTTCTGTTTATATCATGAGTTGGATCTCATGGGATTGAAAGCTCTGACTTGAATGCAGCATCAATGACATGCCCCTTTTATAAGAGAAATAAGAACTGTGTTGAATTTTGCATAGGATGTATTACCCTCATACAGTAGCTACATTGTAATATGTTGTTTTTAGATCATTGTGCGTATGTCTTAAAAACCTCATTGTTGCACTGGTGAGCCATCAATTAATTAGTGGCTTCTATATGTCACATTTAATCTAAATACAAAATGTTTGCACTGTGATGTCCAGTCCTGCTTTGCTGAACTTTTCTGCTGGGTTTTTAATGTTCAGATCTTTTTCTACAAGTCTTGCCTAGAATACCCATCCTTGGATAATAAAATGTCTAGAGCAAAAGCATCCTAGCTCTATTCTTTTGTCCTTCTTCTGTGGTTGTGTTTTGACAACACAACATTGGATCTGAATGGATAGGCAGTAAGCAGAATATCTGACTTGTGTTGCCTGTGTACCCTGCCCCTGCTTCCATTGTTATAGGAATAAATTAATGGCTCATCTGATATCAAGATTATAAACTGTTTACACTCCTTGTCTAATGGCTTTTCATAACAAATGGCAGCTGCAAGAGAGCATCAAACACACATTATCTCATAAAAACAGAATGTATTTTTATGGAACAGCAGAATGTTCTCGCATTACAAAAACATGATCATTAATAGAGATGTTCTTCAAACGTGCAATTTCTCCTTTTTGCGAAAAGTTCACATTGCTCTGAATTTTGCCAGATTTCACACCGATTTGCAGGATGTTAACACTTTTTGACAGAATTTAGCAACAATACCAGGACCGTGTAACCCGTTCCATTGACTTTTAACGCTTGGAGATTAATTTTTTTCCCAAAGCGTGCAAATATTTTGCCAAGAAAATGGGCACATTTCACCTTGTTCTCCTATGTCAGCAGAAAATGTAATAGTAAACCTCGGTTCTAATAATGCGGAATATTGACAAAAGTCCATTTCTTTTGTCCTTTGAGGGAATTAGCAAGTTTAAATGTCCCCCCCCAACACCAATATAAAGACGTTATTCTGTGAGTACAGAGATACTCAACATTAATATACATTGTGGTAGATCAAGTTTCAAATGTTTTCCAACTGCAAGCATTAAAAGAAACACTTTGCATATACTACAATAGTATTCGTCACGCATTGGTGTAGATCTTCTTTATGCATTTCTAATACTGGTACATCTACTGTATAGTGGTAGGTACAGTATATAACACATTAATTTGCGGCTTTATATGCAGCTATCTCACATACATACTTTGACCTCACAGTTTTTGCATAAGGAAATAATCATGAATGCTACATGGTGGTTTAAGATTTCTCAGTATAATTCAATAAATAAATGATTCTTTTCTGCTGAAAAACATCTCCCCCCCCCCCCCTCGTAATAGCACAGATTACACGTGTGGCATTAGTATCTGAAACTGTGCTTTTTCTTGTTTGTTTGTTTTTTTTTCTCCCAGGGAAGTTTCACTCACAAACCTCAACTCTTTGTATAAATCGACTCTGCCATACAACTTGCTCGTGGCATCCTTTGTTAAACTATATGTTCTGCAACTAAAGTTACACAATGTGAGAGATGGGATACAAGAGAATGATTCTCACACACAAGCCGAACAGATATTAATGCTGTCATTATAAGTTACAACTGTTCATATTATTTTGCTGGTTTTCCCTGCAAAGGATTCTTATTGTGACGCAAGGAAATAACCATTTATTCCCACTTAGAAACCTAACAAGCAGTTCCCTAATGTCCAAAAATGAACTAATGAATTGGCAATGATATCTTACTCATTTAAAACAAGGTAACAGATGGCTTTAAAAAAATAAAATAAGGGTAGTCCCTTTTATAATCAATATGAATTAAGGACAGTGATGTGCTGAGTTGATTAAATGTAGCTGATTGACACCTGCTTTACCAAATGGACAAGTATATATGTACTGTATATATTTTCAACAATCTTTAAACTTTTCCAACTTTGGGGGCGGGGGGAGGGAGGGGTAGTGTACAATATTTATCCAATGTTTTTTTGTGATATGACAGTTTGTCAATCTTCAAAACAAGAGGTGGATTGTTGCTTTTTTGGGGGGGGTCCATTGTTTGTAAAGTAATTATGACGCCCTTGTTAATTACACAGATACACACAAGTAGGTCAAATGCATGAATTCAGATGACCCCAGGGAAATATATACATTCATTTTTGACATTGTGCAATTATGTCAAACTTTTACTTTGAGGATAATTGACCGAGTACAGCGAGTAGTTGTTTTTATGATTTTTTTACATGTATTTTGACCTGCTACATGGAAGTACCCTTCCAAATATAGAATAAAACAAGTATACGTAATTTTCAATTTTTCTTTATGCCGAACGTGTTTGAAGATTTGAAACCCTGTTTTTTTACGATCCTTAACTCCACTTTACTTTTTCCTGTTTGCTTCCTATCCTAATTGATTCTTAGACATTGAGGGTAGTGTTAATAAACTGATTATCTTATCTCCGGGCTGTTGGCCAACAAGATTTACTATTTCCCCTAGAGTTGTTGTTGACGCTAAAGACAAAGACTGTCAACAATGAGTTAAACATACTTAAACGCTTAGGTTTAAGCTCAGTGATATTACTTTACCTTGGCCTTACCTCGGGATCAATCTTTACAATTCCATAGATAGAAGTTACAAGTGTCTATTTTCCTGGTTGTTCTCCTCAATGTAACTTGGACTGGCCAACTCCAGTCCTCATGGGCCACCAACAGGCCAGGTACAAGGGATATCCCTTCTTCAGCACAGGTGTCTCAGTCATTCTGACTGAGCCACTGAATGAGCCACCTATGCTGAAGCATGGAATATCCATTTAGGTGGCCCTTGAGCAATGAGTTGGCCATAATAATAATGTTGGTGGCCCTTGAGCAATGGAGTTGGCCACCCTTGATGTAACTGAATCAATGCTGTTCATCTTCTTCTGTTTGTCCTTTTGACTAATGAGGGCTTCCTAATCACTTTTTTTTTTCATTATTGTTTTAACGGTATCAACTGTGAAATGTGGCACTGCCATTAGTTCACTTTGTCCCTTTTAAGGTTTACACGATCTAAGCGCCTGCAAGTAGGGATTTAACAGGTAGTCAGCCCATAACTGTGTCACTGAGGCATACAGTAATGAGAAATGGAACACTAGACGTTTTGACATCCAATGCGCAGAGCAGATAACACATGCAGCTAGATTGCGAAAAAGGCTTCTTTGAAAGTGATAGATCTGTGTCCTAATATCTTGACTGGATCCCCAATCGGGGTTCCGGTGGAGACCACATTTGGAGGTGGGGGAGACACCTCATAAACACAGAAGCAGCAAGAGAACTGAGAGGGATCAACAATCAAAGCTTAAAGAGCCAGAGCGCGGACTGAACTTTCCAATCCTTATAATGCACGCAAGTTAATCTTGATTTGCTGCGTGATTGTGTAGCTAATTACTGTGCTTATGAAAGTTAATAGGCCATTGTGAGACATTCAAGTAGCCGCACATGGCCTGCAACAGGTTGATCACAAATCCCTCACTTAATGAGATTAAGGTCAACATCTATCATCATAACCCATAGGCATCAAGACACTAACCAGACTCCTGTGACGGAGGAGCACCTGGGCTGAGATGTTGTTTTCTTTTTTTAACCTGGCATTTGTCAAGAGTTAGGCCTGGTTTTTCTCCCACTGTTTAAAGGTGCAGTTCCTCTCAGGACCAAAATTAACCAATTGCAATGAAATATGAGTGCTTTGGGGGAGAAGGGGGGGGGGGGAAGGGGTCAGAGGGTTTGTGGCACCAGTCTGACTACAGCTCCATCGAATTGCTGGTTGCATTTTACACCCATATTTGATTTTTATTTTTAATGACATATGAGAAGTAGTAACCACATGGTTATTCAGATATGAGAAAACATATGCATAGAAGAAAATGTTGTGGATCCCAAATATTTTCAGGCCTACTGTTTATCTTAGCAGTTGAGGCCTATCTCCAATCTTCTACCTCTATTGAAATGGCATAATTAAAGAAAGGTTGCAGCCTTGTAAACCCTTGGTCTCAATGTAACAGAATGTAAATGTGCTTTAAAAGGTCAAATATAAAATGA
Organism: Ascaphus truei; assembly: GCF_040206685.1. NCBI lineage: Eukaryota > Metazoa > Chordata > Amphibia > Anura > Ascaphidae > Ascaphus > Ascaphus truei. The sequence continues at coordinate 38,698,181 of NC_134501.1, read as the reverse complement.
AATCATTCTAGTAGTCTTCCTTTCTTCACAGTAGACAGGGGGCGGCCATCTTGAATTTGAGATGTCATTGTTGACACTGGAAGTCACAGTGCATTACTAACTTTTCACAAACACAGTCTAAAGCATGTACTGTTGAACAAGAAGCATGTGTCTTTAATTCTATATAAACGGGATTACCACCTATTACATAAGGGCTGTCTGCTTACAAAGTCCCATAGTAAGAGAGATGAGATGCCTGGGTTCGGAACAAAGTAATGACATTGCAATATTGTTTAATGAACCAACATTAGATGCATTTGATCTTTGTAGAGCCAAAGTAAATAGATGATAGGTTAGATAGAAATGATCAGATGGCCACATAGCTAGGTACATAGTCATACAGAAAGGTAGATGGATGGATAGATGGAAAGGCGAGATGTTCTAATTTGTAAAAGTGAGACATTATTGAAGTCTAAAAGGTCGCTGATGCTACAATAGAATGCGGTAATGGAATGAGAATGACACTGCACATGGGAAGGGGATGAATTGAATTGCTGTAATTTGCTCTTGTTTACAAGATAATTGTAATAAACACTCAATCCATCTCTTGGTGTGAATCTTCAGGAGTGATGAGTAAATTGCATTTCTTCCTCTCACTATGCTGGAAAGTGCTAATAGATTATCTGCAATATAAAAGTATAGTTGACTGCATTTTCTATTACAGTATGTGTTGAATTTGCTATGATGTGGAAGAGTTCAGCAGTATTACACTCTCTCTGCCATTTTGAACAGGTTTAAGACTTGCTTTAGAATAGGAGTGGGATACCTAATTCATATAAGAATTGCAATGGTTTGGACCAAGTTATAAAGCACTTTTTAGTAAACCCACCTTGGGGCCACATAAATTTAGAAGCCCAGTAAAAAATATTATTATTAAGACATATCTTTCTGGAATTGAGAAATGCTGTTTTAGTTTACATCGAAGCATGTGATTAGAGGGGAAACTAAACATCAATTTGTGGGCCGTAAACAAATTTGGGAGCTTTTAATGGAATTGGCAATTGAATGTACCATTTAAAGCAGCACACCTGGTGACACTAAAACTAAATAGGTTTGAAGCAGGGGGTCTCCGAAGATGAAACGCATTCATTTCAGTGCAGGGCACCACCTGTGTCCTGAGATACTTACCTCCAAAGGTGCTGTCGTAACGTCCCCGGGTGGATGAGTTCATATGAAGGTTTTAATGTCCCACTGCACAGGAGCCAATAGGAAGCCACAACGTCATCAGCACCTTCGTAGGTAAGTATCTCGAAAAGTAAGGGGTCCTCGGAGGTTCATACCGATTTAAACTGACTTACCACTACTATACTTACCTCCGTGGGGGGTGTCGCGTCACGTGGGCCAATAGGAAGCCGCACCGGATGATGTCACAACTTCCTATTGACCTGCAGGCCTGTCGGAGCTTTGACATGTGGTCATTACGTGAACCCCAGCTAACGCCAGAGCGGCTACCGGCACCCCTTACAGAGATTAGTATCTCTGGAAGAAGTGGGTCCCTGGAGCTGAAATTTAAGGGGTTCAGCTCCGGAGATCCCCTGCTTCAATCCTATGTTAAAAACAAAACGCCTGCTTGGATTACCTCTTTAAGTAATTGTTATTTTTTTAAATATATGTCTAGTTGTTACTTATATTCTATTCGAGTCTGAGGTTTCCTCCGATATAGGAATATTATCAACGAATATTCGCTAAAACTGAGGCAACTGGCAATTTTAAAGATAATACTTTGACTGAAATCCCTAGTCAGGGTTTAAAATAACATTCCCCTATTATTCTCCTATGAACAACTTTAATCAAAACCACCAGCACTGTGTGTAAATCAGCCACTGGAATGGCTCATCGTGAATTCTTTTGGTGGAGATAAATTAGATTGTGTGTAGAGAGATAAGGTGAAATGTCAGCGTATTACTTTTTGATATATGCTGCGTGGAATCATCGGATACTAGTACCTTGCATTAATACCAAATGTTGTTTCAACTGACGAGTGAGGAATATAATGAGGGCAGCGAGAGACCTTCATAGCATTGCTGTTTGAAATTGGGACCTGGACTGCAGCAGCTGTAGTAATTATTACATCGGAAGAGCTGAGTCAGGATTCCTGTGGCCCCGGTAGTGATATTGCTGTAATCAAGAGAGATGCCACTGTATTTTGTTGTAGAATCTTTCTTTTTCAGTCGCTTGTAGATTTTGATTACAGCAGACGCACGGACAGAAGAATGGGGTTTATTACTCATGTTTTGAGTTATGGGATACTTGAGTGTTAATACTAATTACCCATTGCTTACTAATTGCTCATTACTAAGGATTGCAGACTCTGACTGCAAGTATTTTTAAGTCTGAGACCAGTATATACACATTTATTTATTCATGTATTTTATAATGTGTGTGTATATATGTATATATATATATATATATATATATATATATATATATATATATACAGTGTTCGACAAACCTATACATTTGCACGCCGCGGGCGAGTGGATTTAACATCGTGGCGAGCTCCTATTGGCCCAAGCAGCACACGTGTGGTACTAGGTGGCGAGTAGATTTTTTTGTTCGGCGAGTAGATTTTTTGGTGATTTGTCGACCACTGTGTATGTATATATATATATATATATATATATATATGTATATATATATATATATATATATATATATATATATATATATATATGTATATTACACACATTAATATATTAAGATACATACAGTCACTCCTGGAGCAATATGGTTTCTAGAAATCTACATGATCCACCCTGGAGATGGTTCAGATCAAATATATATATATACTTATTTAAGTTATGGTGGGTAAAAAAGTGACAAAAACCCTCCACAGCAAAGCAAATAGCAAATGGAAATATTCCTGTATGCTCATTTGCATGTCTTAGACAGGTCTGCAACCCCGCCTTTCACCATTATCACACAGCACTTCCACTGCAGCAAGGGATTCTGGGAAATTACATGGAAATGAGCACACCTTTTGCTTCAAAACCATTTTTAACATGGTTCCCTATAGGCTTAAGCTTGCTGCATGGTCACAGCCTTGAGCACAGCCAGGGTTAAGATGCATAGCCAGTAAACCCACCCACAGACATCTGTTTACAGTAATATTTCCATTTGATAGATAGATAGATAGATAGATAGATAGATAGATAGATAGATAGATACATAGATACATAGATAGATACATAGATACATAGATAGATACATAGATAGATACATATAGATAAATAGATAAATAGATAAATAGATATAGATAGATAGATAGATAGATAGATAGATAGATAGATAGATAGATAGATAGATAGATAGATTCTGGAGGTATTGTAACTGTACCACATAAATAGATGAAAAGACAACAGTACAGTCATTATACAACTGCTGATGAAGACAAAGTCACCATTTTGATATTTATGGTCAGCCTCTAAAAGCAGAATGGCAGAAAGAGGAAACAAAATGGCTTCTGGGCCTACAACAGCGGAAATACAAATATTTTAAAGTATGTGTTTTTTAAATCCTCTTGATGTCAAGTATAATATATTTAAATTGGAGATCCATGAGGTTAGGAGCGCTCGTCTAAAACTACACGTATAAAGAACTTTCATGTTGTCCAATTAAACGGATTTACTGCTTATAGCAAACCTAAACTTCTCCAGGATTAATGTGGGTTCTGGAACTCTGCGTTAACCACTCTGGTTCTCCCGGTCAAGTTAATATTTATGAGGGAAACTGGTATAACACAAAATAAAATGGAAAAGGGTTGAAAGGCATTAGCTGGTGTTCTTATCAAATACTATATACTAGATATATTCTTTACAATAAAGTGTTTGTAAGTTCTTTGGAGAAGGGGTCCTTCAGCCTAGTGACCCTACTGTATCGCTCTTTATCATTATTTGAGTCACGTAGGGTTACCAGGTGCCCAGTATTGACCTGAACTGTCCTATATTTGGACAGTCTGTCCAGTAAAAAAATTAGCGGTAATACTGGACATGTAAGTGTATACTGGTATTACCTCTCTGGACAGTAACCTGACTGGCTTGAGGGGGCAAATGGATTTCCCTGAGCAGGGAGAGAGCAGGGCTGTTGATAGGGGGCTGGGCAGCATCCTCCATCCTGAATAGCTGCTGCTAGGTAATGCAGCCAATCAGGAGGAGGTGTCAGGGGCCTGGGGGTGATGCCAAGGAGAGGAGGAAACAGCATGGAGAGGTGTGTGTTTGTGTGTGTGTGTGTGTGTGTGTGTGTGTGTGTGTGTGTGTGTGTGTGTGTGTGTGTGTGTGTGTGTGTGTGTGTGTGTGTGTGTGTGTGTGTGTGTGTGTGTGTGTGTGTGTAGTGCGTCACACCTTTCACCATTGTGTCCAGTATTTTTGGAGAAGCCACCTGGCAACCCTATTTGAGTGTAATATTTTTCTGGGTTAGATTTAGGTATTTTATCCTTCTCAGTGCTCAGTGGGATTATTAGCACCATAAATATTTTCTCAGCTGGTTTCACACAGAGTTTGTGGTTTTATGCTGTGTCAAATTTATACAGTACTTAAAGTTTGATTAGCATTTGTAAAGATCAAGGTTGCAGTATGAGTGATAGTTTGCACTGGAAAATGTATCTGTTGGCTGATACTATACATGTCACACACTCTGACTATGGCCCCTTGCAGACGCACTTACCAGAACACCCTCCTAATGGCTCTGTAAGTTCTCCCTACTTACCACTTAGATTGTAAGCTCTTCAGGGCAGGAACTCCTTTTCCTAGTGTTACTTTTATGTCTCAAGCACGTATTCCCATAATGTGTTATATTATTAGGTCCTGTGTATTACTGTTATGACACGCTATGTACATGGATGGCACTATATAAATAGGCATACATGCAAACTACCCAACTCTCCTTATTTATGGGGGAGATGCTGTGATTTTTGGCTGAAAAGTGTATAATTTTACTACTTTCCCCTTGAAACAGTTCCCTCGTTCCAATGCAACTCAATGAATGCTTTAGAGGTCTTCTCGGTTTACAGCCTAAATTCCCCTGAAAGGGTATTTTACATGTTGGTCAATGTAACAATGAGTGGTTGTATGTATATGCTTATTGCATATAGCCCCAACAATGTTGGCAGTGCTTTACAAAAGCAACTATAAAATACAGGAAATTATAATACAATAAGTGCTACAAACATGAAATCAGACTAAGAATAATAAGTCAGTAGATGGCAGGCCTTGGCCACGATGCTTGGAAGGAGTGATTGTGGGTGTGGGACAGTAGCTACGAGCCCAGACTATTGGGATGCTTTATTCTGAAGGTGGGTTTTTAGGTGTGACCTAAAAGTTGGGAGGGAAAGTGTTTGATGTCTTCGTAGTGTGAGGGAGTTTCACAGGAAAATCCATTTAATGCTATGTAGAGATGAGCAGAAGAGTATAGAGCCTTTAAGGTAAGGAGAACTTTGTAGGTCATCCAAAACTTGGTGGGAAGCCAGGAGAGGGATTTAGACTGTCCTTGGAGAAAGTTAAATTATCCCAGCTGCCTTATTTTGGATTGATTTAAGAGGAGAAAGTTTTGCGGCAGGGAGACTTGTTAGTTATAGGTTACAATAATATAGACAGCCATGCATCAAAATTGTTACAGGAAAAAGTGGATCTTGGCAATGTTTCTAAGGAAAAAGTAATCGGGTTTAGCCCCAGCATGAATGTGATGGAGGAGAGCGAGAAGACAAATGTCACACCTAGACAATGTCCATTAGTGACCCGGTAGATGGTGGTTCAGTTCCCTGTGGTATTAAAACAGGATATTGGGACAGGATTAGGAGGAAATATGAGCAGCTCAGTTTTAGACATATTAAGTTTGCTTTTAGGCACCATCCATGAGGATATAGCTAAGAGGCAATCTGAGATTTGGAACTGGACTGCAGGTGTGAGGATAGGGATATTGTCATGATAATATCATGAGATATTAAGTATTTTAATCATTCTGGTGCATCAGGGGTTAATGTGGTTACCGTTTCTCTTAGAATACAAGATATTGGGTTTGTGACAGGTCAAGACCCTTCCTGGTTCTGTGCTGATCTATAAAGAGGGCTTAATTGGAGGGTGAGCACAGATGGCCCACTAAAAGTGAAATATTTGCAGTTTAGTAGGCTAGGGATGATAGCCAGATCCCAGGGCTGCCAGCCTCAAAGAAAACTGTCACAGTCTGGAATTATCACTTGTGTATCGCAGAGAGAGGTGACAAACAGGTCACCACTTAGTTGGAGGACTTTATTAAAATGAAGATGTCATGGAACTAACACCTCTTCTGAAGTATACCGGATAGATATTTGTCAATGGTGCACTTAAACAAATCAAATGAGGCCAAACCCTGGCTGCCTATCTAAGGCCGAGATTATACTATGTACGTTGGCACCTGCGTGCTCATGTTGGCACGCACGCGCCAAGCACAAAGTGCATGAGCCCTTGAGGCCACTCCTTGTGCGTGGACGCACGACGGAGTGACCGCGTTTTCAAAAGACAAGAAATTTGTATTTTCAAGCAGCAGCCGCGTCACAGTCGCATCACGTGAGCGGTTCCAGCCAATCACGGCAAACCAGCTCCGTGACATCATGGCCACGCCCCCGCCCCCAATAGCCTCCTACACTATGAGCACAGATCGCGTGTGCTACTGCAGCATGAGCTCACACTCTCGCAAGCAAGCGTAGTGTATGAGTTCGGCCTAAGTCACGTGCTCACCAGTGTGCTGTTCATGACAGATGGTATATGGGGACGAATTAAGGGGAATTATTGTTTATTTTAGGGACCTTTTGCGAAGGTGAAAAGTGGGCCAGCTAGAGAGCTATGTATTAACCCTTGTCCCATATGAGGGTCACTTGCTCTCGGGTGTGCCAGTGTGCTGTACGTGACAGATATATATATAGTGTATATATATATATATATATATATTCTTGGTTGTTGGTAGGCTGAGAGAAGAAACACAACAACCAAGAGAAGAAACACCAAAGACCCACTTCTATCACCAGATCCGGTGGTTCTCGGCGCACCGGAAGTGACGTAACGGCGTGGATACCAGTGTTTCCAGGGGAGCGGAGGAGAACGAGCAACCCAGGGGATCGCGACCCAAGGGATATCCGTAATCCGCTATCCATCACTGCCTTCTTCGACTGTACTAAGTGCAAGCCTTCATTTGTGTATTCCCTATTAGAATTTTTTACCCTCTACACTATATGGTCTCTCATTTTTTCTTCCTTGGAGGTGGTGGCTGGTGGCTGCTGCAATCACATAGGGCGCATCCACCCCTTAAGTTGGATGACTGCGTGATTTTGATTACTTGAATGTGAGTAGTCAATTTTGACTGAGTTTGCACCCATTCACTGTTAAACATTATTGCACTATGTAATGTTTTCTTCTATTTTATGGCTACGAGACAATCTCCCCTGACTTTTTGAAAGATCATCTGAGAAAAGACAAGTGGAACAGTCTTTTTCAAGGGTTGTAGTCTGTTTTCTAGTCCCTTTCACTTTATATGCACTTTAATTGAGGCACGTGTGTTATTATTAATATTGTTTTACCAATCACGTTCATTATTTACACATTAGTGGTTATATATATTATATTTTGATTTTTTGGGTTTGTTAGAGCGCTATTGTCACTATTTTTCCTATTGCTTCTAAAATGGTCAGTAAAAACTTGAGAAGAAGTGAAGGAGAAATAAGAAGTAGGAGTAGAAGGTCAGAGGACGGACTCAAACAGATTTCCTCAAGAGGCGTTCTGAGGAACGAGTGCGGAGGAAGGGTGTTTGTGCATTTAGCCTAGGCTTCAGGTTAGAGAGACAGGGGGGACTGAACCAAGAAGGGCATATACATTTAGGGAGGATCAAGTTGTAAGATGTTGCATGATTGTAACTTTCAGAGTAGGGAGAAGAGGTGATGGTCATGGAGCGTAAGGGGGGGAGATAGACAAATCAAAAGGGTAACTGTTTTTAGTGCAGTATTTAGAAAGTGAACCATGACAAAATAATAAGATCATAATCCCAAAAGAACATGTCATTATCTGTTCAATAATGGCCCTACCAGGCACCAGTAACTGTTATGGCAAATTCAAAGATGCTAAAGGCAGATGAGAAAATCCAAGCCCAGGCCAATTCCTTACCAGACACGCTGGACCGGCGTTATCGGTGGTGCAGAATGTGCATCTTAACCGACACAGCTGCTTCTGGGGGGCAGCAGAAGTGCGGTTGTAGCCTGACATGTCTATCTTTCAGGGGCGGTGCTTTCTCGTTCCGTCCATTGTTTGGTTTTGTCAGCCAGGAGTGGGTGGGGGAGAGGGGTGTCGCAGGGCAGTTGGCGTTTGCACAGGGTGCCTGCCTTGCAGATAGCCAGGTTGCCAGGGGGCTACTCCAAAAATACTGCGCTCGAGGCACACCTCTCCGCTCCATGCTGTGTCCTCCTCACCTTGCCCCCCCCCCCCCAGGCTCCTTACACCTCCTCCTGATTGGCTGCATTAACCAGCAGCAGCCAATCAGGGTGGAGGAAGCTGCCCAGCTGGCAAATACATGATCAGTATTACCTCTGATTGTTTACTGGTCAGAGTGTCCAAATACAGCACAGTTTGGTTCAATACTAGGCAACTGGCAACCCTATTTACAGATACGTCAGAAGGCTCTGGAAAGGTTGAACAACTTATCAATGTGTTTGGCGTCCTTAAAATGACTCAAGCATGATTAAAGTAAAAACGTTGCTCACTTGTTTCTTGAGTAAATAAATTAGTCCATTTTCTATTTTCCTCCCGTCCGTTTTTTTCTTCTAATCTTATCAGGTAGTTATTGTTCTTCCAAATGAATGATGTTGCCACAATTAGCCAAACAAACCAACAAAGAGTTTGGATTAACATGAATATCCAATTGTTTGCCAAAAGTCCCATTACAAAAGAGATTAGATAATGATTATAAAATGAGTTACAAAGCAATGGGTTACCATAGAGATATGAAAAGATGTACAAAATATCTAAACATACACTATACTATAAATACTAGAGACATATACTTGTCTAATAAAAAATGGGGATGGGTTCTCGATGGTCTTGGCTTCTAGCTTCTTCTTCTCTGGAATTCAGACTAGAAATGTAGCTATTGTTCTATGTATAGTACTAGTGTATTTTTAAAACGAATGCCATCTTAATGGTGACAAAGAGGGGTATATACCAACAGAAGACCATTCTGTGTAAACAATTGCATAAAGTATTTTTAATTTATGAAGGATATAATGCTCATGGGGATGTTTTCAAATGAACTAATGGCCAGTAAATACTGTATTCCCTGAAACAGTAATACCTGTATTAGCCGTTATGTACAGTTAATGTATATGTAATACATTGGCATGAGCCAAAGCCATCACAAAGGAAGCACAGCTAATAAAACATGTATATGTCATGGCTCCGTGAAGCAAAATTGCTTAGTGATTGCTCCCTCAGGGATCAGACAACGCAGAGTAATGTGTGTAGTAAAAACAGATAATTAAAGCGCACGAATAATGAACATGTAAATATATATCAAAAGTGTGCCACACTGTCTATGTGCATGTAGTGATAAATATATATCATGTGCATGCCTATTTATTTGTGTGTACAGTATGTATGTATGTATGTATGTATATGTGTGTGTGTGTGTGTGTGTGTGTGTGTGTGTGTGTGTGTGTGTGTGTGTGTGTGTGTGTGTGTGTGTGTGTGTGTGTGTGTGTGTGTGTGTGTGTGTGTGTGTGTGTGTGTATATATATATATATATATTTTTTTTTTGTGACAGAAACCAGGGGATGTTAATAAATTCCATATACAGTATAGGGCTCCCAGGATACTGAACAGCTTCTATCCTGTTTAGGCTGGAAAGTGCAGCCTCAGAATGCATGCACTCCATCCCACAGTTTGGCAGTTGCTGGAACTGAGGGATGAGGGATCCAGACCAGAGTTTGTCTGCTGCCTGATTTCTGTCACCTGTCCTGCTAGATAGAAATCAGGTATTTAAGGCTGATTTCCTAGTTCCTCTCCCCTCTCCCCAAGAGACTGGAGGCAGGAATGCTGCTGGAAGCAGAAAGGGGAAAAGCCTCTCCCCAAACAGGTTAAATCATTCTGTTCCTTTCTTAAATTGTAAAGTTCCTTATTTTTGTTTGTTGGAAGCGGGCAAGCCGCCCCAACCCCAGTCAGGGTGAACCTCGGTTAAGATTGTGCTCAGATGAGCAGGGTTTTGTTTTGCTTGTGTTTTGCTTTTGTATTCAGTGTGGCAGTCTCAGTGCCTGGGACTGAATAAACCAGGCAGTAGCCTGTTTAAAGGAACAGCACGTTACGCCTCGTCATTTAACCTACCCTAAAAGACCGTGTTCTAGCAGTCCCGGACAGACAGCGTAGCCCCGGAGTAAGCCGTTTGTCACATATGGTGGAGAATGCGGGCAGAACACTAAAAGGTCTGTGGAAGTGGTTTTTTCCAAACAAGATGGAAGACGTGGTGAGTGTGTTGGTACGCAATGTCGCTGCCCAGCAAGAGACTAATACAACCCAGCAAAGACGAATGCAACCCTGCAAAAGGCGAATGCAACCCAACAACAGCTGCTAATAGCCCAGCAAGAGACTAATGCAACTCAGCAAGAGACAAACCGCTTGCTGATAGAGGAGCAACAACGGTTCGCCCAGGTCATACAGCAGGATTTCAGGTCCTGTGAGAGGCTATCACTAAGGCTCCACTGGCAGAGGCAGCCCCAGTCCCGAAAATGACCAGGGCAAGCCACTACCTTCAGAGGCTGGGGCCCTCGGATGATGTTGAAACCTATCTTCCCACTTTTGAACGCACGGCACGGAGAGAGGGTTGGCCAGAAGCTGAGTGGGCCAGTCTAATCGCACCCTTCTTAAGCGGCGAACCCCAGAAGGCTTACTTTGATCTAGAGCCAGCCGAAGCTAACGTCTATGCAAAGTTGAAGTTCCAGATCCTCGCCCGCCTCAGCTTAACCACGGCTGTTCGCGCCCAAAGGTTCCACGCATGGTCCTTCACGTTGGATAAAGCCACCCGATCCCAGATGTATGACCTCATCCACCTCGCCCAGTAGTGGCTACAACCCGAGATCAACTCAGCAAGCCACATCGTGGAATGGTTGGTCATGGACCAGTTCTTGAGGAAACCTCCCTCTGCCCTACACCGTTGGGTTAGTCAGAGTGACCCCCACAATGCAGATGAGCTGGTGGCCCTCGTAGAAAGGTACAAAGCAGCAGAAGAGCACCTGCAACCCACAGTCATGGAGCATCCCCACTACCCAAGGTTCCAGGACTCTTCAAGAGACGGTAAAAGGGTACCAGGGTTAAGGGGGGCTGAAGAGGGGCGGCCGCCTTCACATAGCACCAGCAACAGTGGCTCGCATACTAAGGGCAACAGCCAACATGGAGAGCCAAAAAAGGGCTCTAAGTGGGACACAGACTATGTACCTAAATGTGTAAATTGTTATGAGAGGGGCCACAACGCGAAAGTCTGCCCACTAAATACTGAATCAATGCAATGCAACAGCGTTGAACCTTATTCGTTGTGGTCTCAATGTATGGGCCCTAGACCTGAGGACCCCTTGAATAACCATCTCTGGGCATTTGTAAAGGTAAATGGTAAGAGGGTTCGGGCACTACTTGACTCTGGGAGTATGGTTACACTAGTGTCCGAATACCTGTTGCCCATTGGGAAAAAACAGGTAAACAGTTCACAAAGAGTGGCAATTTGTTGTATACATGGGGATAATCACGAATATTCCACTGTTGATGTTCTTATTGAAACAGAGTTTGGTTCTTTAGATTTCAAAGTGGATATAGTACCCAAACTGACACATGATGTGTTAATAGGGATGGACTTTCCCCATTTTCTAAAAATGTGGTCCTCCTCTCAGAATAGCGCCCAGAGTTCAATAGCGGACCATAAAGAAGTAACAGAAGAAACTAATCCTTTCCCTTTTTCAGAAATGGAGGTTGACGAGGGCCCAAATAAAAAGGGGAAAGAGGAAGAGTGCTGTAAAATTCCCTTTCCCATGGCCACCTTGGTAGGGAATACCCCAAATCAAGATGTTGAACAGGCGCTTACCACCCCAGAACAGGGTAAGACCTTCGCTGACATAGAGGTCAGTCCTGGGAGTTTTAAGAAGGCCCAGTGGGAAGACCCCACATTAGGGGAAGCAAGGGGAATATACGGGACCAGAATAGTACTCTTGGCCAACCAGATAGGTCACTTGCCTACCCCTACTTCGAGGTAGAAAATGACCTAGTATATCAGGTTGATAGGAGGAAATCCATTATAACTAAACAATTATTGGTGCCACGGACATTCCGTAATGTAGTATTACACCTTGCACATAGTCACCCATTGGGGGGACACCTAGGGGTGGAAAAGACAAACGAAAAGGTTCTCCGAAGCTTCTATTGGACTGGGGTACTGGCAGAAATTACAAATTATTGCTCCTCATGCCCAGAATGTCAGATCACCGCCTCGTTCAAAGCGTATCGTAGCCCATTGGTATCCCTTCCCATAATAGATGTACCATTTGACTGGATTGCTATGGATCTAGTAGGACCCCTAAGAAAGTCTGCTAGGGGACATCAGCATATATTGGTAATATTAGATTATGCCACCCGATATCCGGAGGCAATTCCCCTACGTAGCACCTCTGCTAAAAACATAGCAAAAGAGTTAATAGTCCTGTTTACCCGGGTCGGAATTCCTAAAGAGATCTTAACTGACCAGGGAACAACATTTATGTCCCAAGTAACAAAAGAGTTATGTAAGCTCCTAAAAATCAAGCATCTCAGAACCTCAGTCTATCATCCACAAACAGATGGTTTAGTGGAACGATTCAATAAAACGTTAAAAGCATGTTACGCCGGGCGGTGGATAAGGATGGGAAAAACTGGGATTGTTTGTTACCATACCTGTTATTTGCCATTAGGGAGGTTCCCCAATCATCCACAGGCTTCTCCCCGTTTGAACTATTGTATGGCCGACACCCAAGGGGCTTACTGGATATAGCCAAAGAGACTTGGGAACACGAGGTTACACCATACAGAAGTGTAATAGAACATGTTGCCCAGATGCGGGACCGCATAGCTGCGGTCCTACCTATAGTGAGGGAACACATAGAAAAAGCTCAAGAGGCCCAGAGGAATACGTATAATAAGGGTGCTAGGGTCAGAATTTTTTTCCAGGCGATAGGGTGCTAGGTGTGGTTCTCACCGTAGAGAGTAAATTCCTTGCTAAGTGGCATGGGCCATATGAGGTCCTGGAAAGAGTGGGAGTAGTAAATTACAAGGTGAGACAGCCAGGTAGGAGGAAACCTGAGCAAATTTACCATGTAAACCTACTTAAGCCCTGGAAAGATAGAGAGGTCTTATTAACCCTAGTACCAGGTCCGTCAGAGAATCGAGAAACTGACCCAGAGGTTAGCATAGCTGAAACCCTGTCCATTCATCAGAAACGAGAGGTCCAGAACCTAGTGAGAAGAAACAAAGACGTCTTCTCTACAATGCCAGGTAGAACTAGGGTAATTGAACATGACCTAGTCTCTGAACCGGGGGTCCGAGTTAACCTTAAACCGCACCGAATCCCAGAGGCCAAAAGAAAGGCTATAAGTTTAGAGGTTAAAAAAATGCTAAAACTAGGTGTAATTGAGGAATCCCAAAGTGGGTGGAACAGCCCTATAGTTTTAGTCCCAAAACCAGACGGTACAAAAAGGTTTTGCAATGACTACCGTAAACTAAACGCGGTGTCAAAATTTGATACTTATCCTATGCCCAGGGTTGGTGAACTGGTAGAGAGACTGGGCAAAGCCCAATATCTCACGACCCTAGACATAACAAAAGGATACTGGCAGGTTCCCCTCACAGAAAGGGCAAAAGAAAAGACAGCCTTCTCAACCCCAGACGGCCTCTTTCAGTATAGGGTGCTGCCTTTTGGCTTACATGGAGCTCCTGCCACATTCCAAAGAATGATGGATAACATTTTAAAGCCACATGCTCGGTATGCTGGCGCCTACCTGGATGATGTGGTAATCCATAGTGAAGATTGGCAATCCCACCTTCCAAAGGTCCAAGATGTGCTTGACGCAGTTCGGTCTGCTGGACTAACTGCTAACCCCGCTAAATGCACTATTGGTCTGGAGGAGGCCAAGTATCCGGGGTATCCTATTGGCAGAGGTTTACTCAAACCCCAAACACTCAAAGTAGAGGCGATACAAAATTGGCCAAGGCCAGTTACAAAAAAACAAGTAAGGACCTTTTTGGGATTAATTGGCTACTATAGAAGGGTTATTCCCAATTTTGCAACTAAGGCAACCCTACTAACCGACCTCACAAAAGCAAGAGGGCCGCTAATGGTAAAGTGGTCCCCCGAAACCGAACAGGCCTTTAGAAGCCCGAAAGAAGCTCTCTGTGCCCAACCTGTGTTGGTCACACCGACTTCTCTAAAAAGTTTTTAGTTCAAACCGATGCATCTGAGGTAGGGCTGGGGGCTGTACTCTCCCAGGAGTCTCAAGGTGAGGAGCACCCCATCCTTTATTTAAGTAGGAAACTAAATCCCCAGGAGAAAAATTACTCCATAGTCGATAAAGAGTGTCTCGCAATAAAGTGTGCTGTAGAGACGCTCAAATACTATCTGTTGGGGAGAAAATTCCGGTTGGTCATAGATCATGCACCCCTCACCTGTTTGTGTCAAAACAGAGAGAAGAATGCTAGAGTGACTAGGTGGCCCCTAAGCCTACAACCCTTTAAATTTTATGTGGAGCACAGGTCAGGGCACAAACATGGCAAAGCTGACGGGTTGTCAAGGATGCACTCCCTAATATCTATGGTCGCTCATCCCTCGAGGTCTGAGCTGTGGGGGAGGATATGTGACAGAAACCAGGGGATGGTAATAAATTCCATATATAGGGCTCCAAGAATACTGGACACCTTCTATCCTGTTTAGGCTGAAAAGTGCAGCCTCAGAATGCATGCACTCCATCCCACAGTTTGGCAGTTGCTGGAACTGAGGGATGAGGGATCCAGACCAGCGTTTGTCTGTTGCCTGAATTCTGTCACCTGTCCTGCTAGATAGAAACCAGGTATTTAAGGCTGATTTCCTGGTTCCTCTTCCCTCTCCCCAAGAGACTGGAGGCAGCAATGCTGCTGGAAGCATAAAGGGGAAAAGCCTCTCCCCAAACAGGTTTAATTATTCTGTTCCTTTCTCAAATTGTAAAGTTCCTTATTTTTGTTTGTTGGAAGCGGGCAAGCCGCCCCAATCCCAGTCAGGGTGAACCTCGGTTAAGTTAGTGCTCAGATGAGCAGGGTTTTGTTTTGCTTGTGTTTTGCTTTTGTATTCAGTGTGGCAGTCTCAGTGCCTGGGACTGAATAAACCAGACAGTAGCCTGTTTAAAGGAACAGCACGTTACGCCTCGTCATTTAACCTACCCTAAAAGACCGTGTTCTAGCAGTCCCGGACAGACGGCGGAGCCCCGGAGTTAGCCGCTTGTCACAATATTATTAATACGCCTGTGACGATAGCTTCCACAGGCTTATTAATATTACACAAAAATAATTGGGTTTGAACTGAACGAGGCTTAAGATATAATAAATTGTATTTATTCCTTAGAATAAAGGTGAACACAACAGATAATACAACAGATATCTGAATGTTTTTAATGTTGTTTAATGTATTGTATGTGTATTATGTTGTTAGAGACGTAGTGATTTGATATTAATGACATGCAGGCTATACAGCCTAATTGGGCAATTAATTTTTAATTGGTTAGGGTATATGTACATGTCATTCAGTGTCAGTCTTTGTAGCCCCTGAGGAAGTGGAGTAACATCCACGAAACGCGTAGGGCAGGTGACACAGTCACTTTGAGCTTGGTATTGGACTTTTTGGGACACTTGGTCACATTTGAGCCCCATTGCAGCCGTTAGTTCTTGGCATACAGGACGTTTGTACTGTCCCTTTAAGGGCACGTGCACACTCGCGTGCAGGCACGCTGAGACAGCCTGTGTAACCGGAGGAGGAAGTGAGGAGAGCAGCCTCACGTGGAGGAGAGCTGTGAGCCCCACAAGCAGGCCTCCAACACTGCCACTGTTCCTGTTAACCCCTGGAGGGAGAGTCAGCACGAGAGTCACGGTGCAGCAGGAATCACATCTCTGCAAAGACATCAGCAGCAGCCGGAAGACTCTTTGTTGCATTGCCTGTATTTGCCTTGCTGCTTGTAAGTAGGCTCTGATTTTTCATATCTGGATGACCAGCGGTGTTCTCATTTGTCCAAACCATTTTATGGCATAGTTCTTTTTATTTAATAAATAGTTTTTATAGTCACTAGGAGTCTCTATGTTATATGTGCAGTGTGTGTATTAGTGTAGACCTGTTTTAACCCTACAGTGTTGCACTATGATCTGTGTCTGTTTGTGTTTTTTCCCCTATATGGCCTGTCAAGCAAGTGTGCTGATCCCCTGAGGAGTACAGGATTATCCAATGAACTTTTGGCGCCAGGTTTTTCTTTGTTTTCACTTTCACTTTCTCTGTCAGTACTGACAGTATTACTAGGCAGCCTTTATATATATATATTTTGCAATTGTCACACTGGTGTTTTAGTCTTTAGCGCTTGTGCACATTTTTTCTTTTTCACATTTTTGCTTATTGTACATATTTGTGTAGCAGCTTTAGATATTATGAATACATTATTTCATTCACGCTCACAGAGGGGTTTTAATATAGACCAAATTTTCAGCAACCAAGATGGAATTCCTGTACTGGAATCTCCTTCAGCAGACTTTCATCCACTCATTAATGAGTTGGAAAGACTGCTTACCTTAGAAACAAAACAACTATGGGAAGTCATAGCACTTAGTAAATATAGTGAATTCAACCGCATACCACGTGGCCTAAGGATATTCAAGCCTCCTACCACAGACTCTAAAAATGAAGTATTCATGAGGGATTGGAATAAAGCCCTAGATGAATGCTCATTTAAATTAATGCAATTGTTGGTACAACAACGTAAGAAGTCCCTTTCAGAATTGGATGAGCAAATTATTGCTCTTCAAGTCAAATTGGAACAATTTAAGGACAATAATGAATTACTGGCTCTGGAACCAGTAGTCAAAAAAAGACTTGACAAAATGGAACTAGAGTTAGTAAGTAATAAACAGACCAAATTTTTACGTGACAAGGTGGATTATGACACAGGGTGTTATAGAAATTGGAAACAGGATATTAAAGATCCGAAGGGAAAACCTTTTAAGAAAAACTATCGTTCCAATAACAATTATACCAAAAAAAAGGAGTCAAATCATATAAAGGCTCCAGATAACAGCCCTAGTATTCATGCCACAGTCTCCAGTCTTCCCATACCAAATTCCCCATTACCCATTCATAACACACAGCAGTTCATTCTGCAACGCAAACCCAACCATACCATCAAGAAGAACACTGATATAACACCACAGTTGGAACCTATCCCCACCCACAATCAGTTTGAGGTTCTCTCTACAGATGAGATTGAAGTAGAGGCAGAAGGAAGTATATATCAACCTCTCCCCTCCCAGAGTAACAAACCAGCCTTCTCTTTTTTAGAGTGGAGGAAGGAGAGGGATCATATATTTCCAGAGGTGAAAATCACAAAAGTTTTAAAACCTCCTTTAGATTCAATGCTTCATGTGAACATCCACAAGAAAAGAAAAAACGATTCAGGGGGAGAAGAGGAGGTAGGAATAAGAGATGCAACGTAAAATCTGACAGCAGAGAAATGTATCAAAATATATTTAACATTAGCAAATATTCCCTAAACAATATGGAAAAGAGAGTCTTGGGTAAGGGCCTTACATTCGCCCCTGTATGTGGGCCCAACAGCTTCAATCTGTTTATTGATGTGCAGAAGTTTGCCAGAAAGTTGGCCTTAAAAAAGTATTTCGCCAAAGATGCCATCAGTAACCAGATTGAATCTGTAGGAGTGAGTAATGTATATAAATCTACTCCATTTAAAAAACAGTCCACTTTTAATCCCAAGTTTGTCCAAGGCCACTTTGTGAACACCTTCGTGGAGATGGTTTCTAGAGATCTGGAACAATCAAGTCGTACCTTTAAAATCAAACACGACAACCTCAATCAAGAGGAAAAACTGGCTGTAAAGTCACTGGCCAGTAACGATTTGATTGTTATCAAACCAGCCGACAAGGGTGGGGGAGTAGTAGTGATGGACAGTAATTATTATGTCCAAGAATCAAGAAGACTTCTTGGTGACACTACTACTTACCTCCCCCTTGCTAGTGACCCAACGGACATCTATCACTCTGAATTAGTTACCCTTTTAGATACGGGACTTGCCAATCAAGCTATCACGCAGGATGAGTTTGACTTTTTGAATAATTTGCACCCACGTATACCTCTATTTTACTTTATCCCTAAGATTCATAAAGATCTTACACACCCCCCCGGTCGTCCTATTATTTCAGGAATACAATCACTCACGTCCAATTTATCTCAATTTATAGATTATTATTTACAGCCACTAGTAGCGAAGTTAGATTCACATTTGAAGGACACTACACAAGTCTTGCAAATCTTGCGTGGGATTGATTGGAGGTCTAGTTATGTATGGGTAACATGTGATGTCACATCCCTGTATACAATAATAGACCATCAACAGGGATGTGAGGCCATCCGAAGGGAGTTCGAGGAAGACAACACCTTATCCTCTGCCCTTAAGGCCTTCTTGATGGATGGGATTAGATTTATATTAACACACAATTATTTTTGTTATAATTTACAGTATTATTTGCAGATATGTGGTACCGCCATGGGCACGAGGTTTGCCCCAAGTTATGCGAACCTTTTTATGGGGCAATGGGAGAAGGAGGCCATTTGGAACAACTGCCCATTTGGTGCAAGCCTCGTGCTATGGCGGCGCTACATAGATGACGTTATTTTTATTTGGGATGGGGAACTGAATTTATTAGATCAATTCATTTTGTACCTTAATGACAATAACAGAAATTTGAAACTAATATGCCAATATGATAAAACCACCATTAACTTTTTGGATTTAAATATTAGTATTGTTGATGACCACATTCATACACAAACATTTTTTAAGCCTGTACAGGCCAACAATTATGTTTTGGCCAACAGCCATCACAATCCGCAATGGATTAGGAATATTCCAAAAGGACAATTCATCCGACTTAGGCGCAACTGCTCCAGGTTGGAATCTTTTGTAGAGCAGGCGGGTGAACTCAAAAATAAGTTTCTAGATCGGAACTATCCCTTAGACGAACTAGAGAATACTATCTCTTTAGTTCAAGATATGGACAGGAACAAACTCCTGGAATATAAGGACAAAGGGGACAGCCAAGGGAAAAATAATATTTCCTTTATAACACAATATAACGCTATGGCCCCCAAAATAAGGAATATTTTTGCCAAACATTGGCCTATATTGTTACAGGATGCAACTTTGTCACAGATACTAACACCACAGCCATCTATTGTTTTTAAGAAAGCTGGTAACTTTAGGAACAAACTGGCACCTAGTTACCCTTTAAACCAAGGTGAAATAAAAATGAACATCAATCAGGTTAAAAATGGGTTTAAACCATGCAGTAAATGTATAGCCTGTAAGTACAGCTGTTGTAGCACAGAATTCAAATCTAATGTCACCGCCAAAAACTACAAAATCATGTCACATATTTCATGTAAGTCAGAGTTTGTCATTTATATGTTGCAGTGTCCTTGTGGCCTGCAATATGTGGGTCGCACTGGTCGTACGTTTCAAAGACGTATATATGAACATATCTACAACATCAAAAAGGGTTTAACATCACACAGTGTGTCCCACCACTTTTTGGTACATCATGGCAAAAATCCAAAGGGCCTTATCTGTCAACCTATTGAATTGTGTACACCCAATTGGAGAGGTGGTAATAACATTCAACACATCAATAGGAGGGAGGCCTTTTGGATCTATGAACTTAAGACTCTATCCCCATATGGGCTCAATATTGATTTTGAATTGGGCTCCTTTTTAGGTAGATGAAATGGCTCAAACAAACATTAGTTAAATGCAACCATTACTTAATGGATGACACCTTATCCATTTGACTCTGTACCAGCAGTAGCATACTAAGTGGCTTAAGCAGGTTTGTTTATCCTTTGGCCACAATTTGGCATTTTGGTATATATCAATGCCTATTATGATATTACATCTGGCCTCAATTTTGGGATATATGGTTATCAGTTGATATCTGAATGTTTTTAATGTTGTTTAATGTATTGTATGTGTATTATGTTGTTAGAGACGTAGTGATTTGATATTAATGACATGCAGGCTATACAGCCTAATTGGGCAATTAATTTTTAATTGGTTAGGGTATATGTACATGTCATTCAGTGTCAGTCTTTGTAGCCCCTGAGGAAGTGGAGTAACATCCACGAAACGCGTAGGGCAGGTGACACAGTCACTTTGAGCTTGGTATTGGACTTTTTGGGACACTTGGTCACATTTGAGCCCCATTGCAGCCGTTAGTTCTTGGCATACAGGACGTTTGTACTGTCCCTTTAAGGGCACGTGCACACTCGCGTGCAGGCACGCTGAGACAGCCTGTGTAACCGGAGGAGGAAGTGAGGAGAGCAGCCTCACGTGGAGGAGAGCTGTGAGCCCCACAAGCAGGCCTCCAACACTGCCACTGTTCCTGTTAACCCCTGGAGGGAGAGTCAGCACGAGAGTCACGGTGCAGCAGGAATCACATCTCTGCAAAGACATCAGCAGCAGCCGGAAGACTCTTTGTTGCATTGCCTGTATTTGCCTTGCTGCTTGTAAGTAGGCTCTGATTTTTCATATCTGGATGACCAGCGGTGTTCTCATTTGTCCAAACCATTTTATGGCATAGTTCTTTTTATTTAATAAATAGTTTTTATAGTCACTAGGAGTCTCTATGTTATATGTGCAGTGTGTGTATTAGTGTAGACCTGTTTTAACCCTACAGTGTTGCACTATGATCTGTGTCTGTTTGTGTTTTTTCCCCTATATGGCCTGTCAAGCAAGTGTGCTGATCCCCTGAGGAGTACAGGATTATCCAATGAACTTTTGGCGCCAGGTTTTTCTTTGTTTTCACTTTCACTTTCTCTGTCAGTACTGACAGTATTACTAGGCAGCCTTTATATATATATATTTTGCAATTGTCACACTGGTGTTTTAGTCTTTAGCGCTTGTGCACATTTTTTCTTTTTCACAACAGATAATACAGTAACAAACAAGAAGTACACTTACATTGGGGTTGGGGAATGAGAAGTATGATGTAGCATTTCTCTCAGCAGTCAGGAAATCATTCAGGTGAGATCAGGTTACCATATCAGCAAACGAAAACGAATGAAGACTTTGCATGAAGACCAAAAATGAAGACAAAGGATAGATGGGGAACAGCAGGTTATAAACCTTTTGTCCCTCTATCTGTAACATTAAGAACTTGTGATTGGTTTGCAATTATCTCCAGCCAATCTTTGATGGGGGGACACATTTTAGGACAGGCCCCCCTGCTAGCTGGCACATGTGCAGTAGAACTCTGGGGTCTCCTTTCTGAGGCCCCACATGTGCAAATGGAATGCCAGCCCAGCTACCCCTCCGGATCTTGGACAAGATAACCTGTGTTGGACAGTGATAAGTGGGACACTTAAAAACTGCTATGGTATGCGCCCCCTCCACCCTCACATAGACAGGGTGATAAAACCTTTTGAACAAAGCTTAAGTTGTAGCCATTGGGACCCTATGGCCATCTGTCATCCTGATAGCAAGGAATTTCTTTGAAGCTTTGTCCATACCTTGAGACACAGTATTAACGGACTATTAACCCTTGTGCTCCTGGATGGATTCTAGTGTGTGTGTGCAGACACTGATGTACAATAACAGAGGGGAAACAGGAAAATACACATTTACAGGTTATAACAGGGGTGAAATCACATTTCTGGACCTCAGTCCAGTTAACCCCTTGTCTCCCGGGTGGGGTCAGGGGTGGCCAAATGGGGTGCAACCCCTTTAATACCGGGCCACCCCCTTTCTCCCTCTACACCTCCCCTTCTTAATGCGTGTCCTGTGGCCCACTGGCCCTAACGGGAAACCCTGGGTTTCTGGATGTATTTTTGCTATCACTAATACACTTTGATTTTCAATATTGAGTGCTGTCTCTTGTTTACCAGTCCTTGGAACGGTAACGTATAACTATATTCTCTATATGGGACGTGCACCTGTGGCTTACCAGCACCTATTGGAGTGCCAACTGCCTTTTCTGACTATATTATACTTCATTTTTAGCCTTTTTATGATATATGAATAATAATTATTATTATTTTATAGTGATATAGCTTTTCTGTATTATTTGAATGTTGTTATTGCTATTTGTAGTTTGTAATATGTAATTGCTCAAATGCTGGGGTGACTCACTTAATTTCTCTTTTTAAGTTCAATACCTATGGATTCCTGTTACATTTGTGCTCTCTTAAAGGGCGGAATCATTGTAAATTGATGCACCAACCATATTCGAGAAACTCCAGTATATTAGTATGGCCACCACTGTTCATGGACATTCCCTTTGATAAAGTTGCATTATTGTGACGAAACGCGTCAGGGACGTACATTACGACATTACGTCATCACGTTGCATGCACGCTTTACGGCTGGAGCGTGTATGATGCTGTATTGAGGCCTACTTCAATACCATACTGCATGGAGGACTTCAACTGATCGTTCAGAGGAAAAAAGCTGTCGGGTGCCTTGTTCGAGTACTCCTTTTGGACTGCTAACCTGTCACGAGACGGTGCCTGCCTCGGTGGTGATTTTTTATCACTAATTGCTTTTTATACACTTATACTTTGTGAGTGTTTTTAATCCCTTTACCATCCCCTTCCCTATATTAAATGTACAGTATTATACTATGGGGCGTGCGCTCTCTTTCTTCTTTTTGTTCTTATAGATCCTGTATTGGAATTGGTTCTTCCAATTGAGAGCTGCCGTTGACCCCTGGATTCTTTACATTGTCCTGTTATCACCTATCAGGACTTATTCTAGGGTTTGGACATTTACACTTGGACTATTTATTATTTAATTATATTATGTATGTATATTATTTATATTAGAGTGTATATTTTAGTTTGTCATAATTTTTATTTAGTAGTAATCACTCATTATTGGATTGTTTGTATTTTGTAATATTGCACTTGCTAAGATCACATTATTTTTCACTGGTTTCACGAGTGGCGCTACTTTATTCACTCTTTTTCTTGCACATATATATATATATATATATATATATATATACATATATATATATATATATATATATATATATATATATATATATACATATTGAATCAGATGCAAAGCCAGAGAAACCACTCACAGACATGTTTCGACCTTAATGGGTCTCATTAGTGTGAGGTTGGTTGAAAGCCAAAGGTTGAAATTGCAAAGCCAGTACAACCAACCTCACACTGATGAGACCCATTAAGGTCGAAACATGTCTGTGAGTGGTTACTCTTGCTTTGCATCTGATTCCCATGCCGTGCTTAAAAGCTGTGTTAACAGCAAGCATTAGCTTATAAGGGTCCCATGTAAAAATGAATTTCAGGCAAAAGGTAACACGGTGTGCTCATTTGCATGTCTTTTCCCAGAATCCCTTGCTGTAGTGGAAGCACTGTATGCTAGGTGATAATGGTGAAAGGCAGGGTTGCAGACCTGTCTAAGACATGTGAATGTGCTCACAAGTGATCTTTTTATTTGCTAAATATATATATATATATATATATATATATATATATATATATATATATTGTGAATATACTGTTCTAGAACACTACCAGTTATTTCCATGTGTTTTGCACTGTTAAGATACAATTTGTACCATCTAATATGTCATTATTTCTCTAATTTAGTGTTTTACAGCAGGAGCAGCGCTTATTATGGTTCCCGGAGATTTTATTTTCTGTGTAGTAGTAAGAAATACGTGTATGTAGTCATAGCGGTGTTTTTACATTGAAAAAGATGCCAGATCACGGATCCCTTTTTAGTATTCCTTCCACATTCCTTATAATGTTACCATTTCTGTGCCCTTAATGACGTTCTAGGTACGGCATGGTCCCTGGCACGCCAGGGGCCTTAATGATGTACCTAGTACAGGATTCTGCAACCTGTGGCTCTTTGAGTAAATACATGTGGCTCTGTCCGGGGGTCCAGAGGTCGGCCCACACCTCTGTGTTCCGACTGCTGGGACCAGGCCCTCACTCTGCAGCTAATTCCTCCATCCCATGCCTGTTTACCTTGTCTGTGCTGGGTCCCGGAAGTTGGCCCCGCCTTGAAGTCGGGCCCAACTTCCACATCTACCCTCGTGGTCACTCCAGCTAAGGGGGACCAGAGCAGACCTCAAAGTAACATTCTTGAATTGTGTGTGTGTGTTAATGTTAATGCTTATATATACACCTATGTGTGTGTGTGTGTGTGTGTGTGTGTGTGTGTGTGTGTGTGTGTGTGTGTGTGTGTGTGTGTGTGTATATAGTATGTGTATGTATCATGTATGTGTGGGGCTGTATTCATATTCATGCATGTTGCGGCTCTTAAAATATTTTGGTCCAAGAAAAAAGCACTTCTTCCTTGAAAGGTCACAGACCGCTGACCTAGTACATCATGGGCCCTTGCTCGTATTCTAGGTGGGATCGTGCTGACCGTTCTGATGCACCCAGGGCGTCATATGATTGCTCCCGTAGAGATCACAAGACCTGGACATGCTGGTGGTCCTCTTTTGCTGCTGAATCCCCTGTAAAGCGTAATATGCTGTACATGGAGTTTCTTTATCGATCCATGAGAAATGGTGCTAGAACTCAAACAAAATATGGGCCAGAATTAAGTTCCTTCCCAAATGAGCCCATTTATAGATGTGGTTCATCCAAGGGAATCTATCTCTCTCTGGCTCAGTGACTAAAGGCGATGACTTTGTAAACAAAGACACTGAGTGTGAATCAGGGGAACCTGGTTCAAATCCCGATATCAGCTCCTTGTGCCTAGAGATGGGTGAATTGTTTGGGTGGATTTGGATCCACAGCTGATCGGCCGGGTTCCTTTGGTCCGCGGATTTCAGCGGATCAGTGTCAAAAAGGGTGATTCGGGTGTTGCGTATGTTATTATTATTATGACCAATACAGTCTGCGGATTCCAAAACCCATGGGCAGGTAGAATCCAGTCCGCGGATTCATAAATCCGTTGGTGAATTCTGAATCCGCAGATTGGATAGTACAAATCCTTCCACGGGTTGTATCCAGTTGCGGATTTTAATGAATTCGCTTGGATTGAAACCGCCCAAATCCATTTGCGGATTTTACACTGCGTAATGGATTTAAGGGGTTACATCAGTGAAAATCCAAGAAACGGATTACGGCGTATTCGCCTATCTCTACCTGTGACCTTGGGCGAGTCACTTTATCTCTGTGCCTCAGGCACCAAAAACACTGCGTGCTATACTTTAATTGTGATGCGCTTTTAGTCCCATTGGGAGAAAAGCGCTATATGACACACAGGTATTTTATTATTATTGTTAAAATATGTATTAAAGAAGTGTAAAATTGAAGAATTCCATTTAGCAGATCAGGCAGAGCACTGTCACAAATTACTAATGTATATCTTCCAGTTATCTGTTTAACCACGCCATTAGGTATTGTTACTGACTAATAACATTTAGTAACTCACTTTGTAAAGGGCAGATATTAAAATACAGGTCTAATAATTGCAACATAGGGGATCTGTTTATCAAAGTATCCAATATAAATGCAACAAATACACTAGCGTTATCAAATGGAAATAACCAATTGAAAACCATCTTCCTTTTTAACTTGGATAAATTGGGTGCCATTTCTTTGCCTCGATTTTAGAGCAGAGAACCTTTGATAAATAACCTTAACTTTCACGGTCCGTGTCACTCCCATAGTATCGTCTTCTTCAGTAATGTTGATGTCATCATTAGGCAAACAAGATAGTGAGTTGAGGACCGTTGCTGACTAATAAGATAAAGAATTACAGCATTCCTATTAAAAAAAACACAGAAATATTAATTTTTCACAAAGAAGTAAAATTTTTATTGAAATGGAAGTTAAGGGCCTTATTTACGAAACAGTGCTATGTCACAAACCATCTTCTGGTGCTGGAAGATAAGTTTAAGGTTCATTCACTTGAATGGTTTATACGCTGTCTTCTGACATAGAACGGCTTCATAAATCTGTTTTAAGACAGGCACTGTAGTCCCATTGTTACGTTGACCTTATTCGATGTCCAGCATGTGCAATATTGTTAGCATGGAAGTTTGTCCATTACATGGTGCTTTATAGGTCGCCGTTGTCCATGGAAATGAAGGATTGCTATGAACAGGGGCTCTTGAATGGACCATATGGTGTCTTATGGGCACTCAGTAAATATGGCCCATAATCACGTTGGCCGTAATGCACATGGTGATGTAATGTCACACCCATTTACATCCCTTATATATCGTAATATCTTTTTCTTTTGATGCCCACTCGGAAATGTTTGGAAGTTGGTCCCATGACCTATGTTTTATTTCGGATCTCTGCCATTGAACACAACTAGAAATGATTCTGCTGCCTTTAATAGAGCATTTCATTCAGACAGAATCAATTTGAATGCAAAGTATTACTGATGTCCCATAGCGTACCCTAAGTGCACTCTATAAATGGCATTTTCTTTTGTTGATAATGTTGTTAGCTACTTGCCCGTGTAGAAAGAAGCTAATTTATAATGACAATGAGAACAATGACTTTTCATAGATTATAAACAATGCATCCCGGTAAAATTATGTTTTTTTTCTTTCCTGAAAAAGCCATGCAGTCGGATGTATTTCTTTTATATATTCTGTAGTTATTCATCTGTTTTTGGATGTTGATGAATGCAGTTTTAGTAAATGTCTAACATTCGTTTTGACTTTGGCAAATCGTATGAGCAAATCCCTTTGTCCTTCAGATTTTGATTGTAGAATGTAGATTTCATGATTTAGAATTCTATGCTGGAGATCTGGGCTCTTCAGCAAGTTTCCCAAAGGGACCAGATAAGGGGGGGAAATGCCCGCCGGAAGGCCACTAGAGCATTGTTATTTCCTTTTGGATACATTTAAAGACTTACAAATTATGTACTTCTATCGTTTTGCAAACATTTGATATCTATAGCATATATACATCATCATCTTCAGCCCGTGTCTCCATTCTACTGGATGAAGCCTCTCCGATGATCTCCCATGTATGACGGTTGCAGCCTCTCTTCTCCACGTTGCCCAACACACATTTTCTGACTTCAGCCTCATCAATTATATATATAT
This sequence comes from Ascaphus truei, assembly GCF_040206685.1. NCBI lineage: Eukaryota > Metazoa > Chordata > Amphibia > Anura > Ascaphidae > Ascaphus > Ascaphus truei. The sequence goes on along the minus strand of NC_134501.1, from coordinate 38,670,780 downwards.
ATATATATATGTATTTATGTCACCCATTATCACTTGCCTTCCTAATTGTGTGTATATGTATGTGTATGTGTGTGTATATAAATGCATATATGTATGTATCCCCCTCACCTAAAGCGTTACTAGCAGTCGTAGTGTTTGTGAGGCGCCACACTAGATTGCTGTGAGGCTCCAGACGTAACGCAGGGGTATTTAAGGAGGACGGACTCTTCTAGAGGGTTAGTTTCCAGGAGGACATGAGGAGAGGAGCCTCGGGGAGAGTAGACACCATATTCTTACAGTAATAGTATAGATCAGGCCACCCTATGTTATTATATTATAGACAGGGACAGTAACCTTGTCAGATAGGATCCATAGAGAAGGCTGAGGGAGTCCAGTATAAGTTGATATGTATGAACGCAATGCGACAGAGGGCCTCAGTAACAAGGATTCCCAGATGCCGGCGGATCGGCACTAACCACGGATCTGCATGGACATTCTTCTCCAGCTGATTGTAAATGGCAGGTACCATAAATTAAGTATTAGGTTACGTGTACAGGACCCGCTAGGATCCCCAATGGGCCTAATATTATAGAAACAATGAGGATAGATGTCTCAAAAACAATAAGGAGGGGGACCAAAGTCTTAGCACAAGTAAGAAACAAGATACAGTATGTACCTCCATTCAAGACTTAAGAGTAGGCACTGATGGAAGAACCATAGTCACGTATGTCTGATGTAAAATACAGTGAAACATTGTTAATATATGGATGAATGGTCCCTGTGTTTGGAGACGCAAATAAATGACAGTTGTGCTATAAAGGTTCCTGTCATTATTATACAACCTTGCTACCACATCACCCAGCCGCCTGAATGCCAAGCCCCCTGAGTCAAGCTAAACCATGCGGAGGAGCCATATACACACCACCCCGATGTAATCTCCCTAGGAAGCCGGGCAGGGGGGGGGGGGGGTTATATATATAACACTACAAACAAATAGTAGTGCTATATAGCTATTGATGTGAAGTCTATTATATGGTGAAAAGAGTAATAATAATGTGTTAAATATAAGTAATTATAAATATAGTGATATATTAAATGAAAAAAATACATGGCGCGTGCAGATCAGCTGTGCACAAAATCAGCTGTTGGAGTTGCAGGAACAGCCAGACCTCGTCACATAGCTCCGTGCGTGATAACGTCACCTTACATCCCAACATGTTTTGTCACTCCTTGTGACCTCATCAGGGGATGGGCAGGGAGGGTTATGTATATATATATATATATATATATATATATATATATATATATACACACACGCACACACACACATCATCTAAGACAGTCCAGGGGCCACCCCGAAGCCTCAGTGGATCGCCCGTTGAGAACCTATGTGGGGGATATGTTTTATAGATGCTCTCCGATCAAATTAGGAAAGAAAATAACGGTGAAGTCTTTCTTGTTGTGGTTCTTATGAGAAATCATTAAAAAAAATGTTTATTCACAAAGGCATCATTTATAGATAGAATGTGATCAAAACCCGACACATTTCTATGCACGTCTCCAAAGCCACTGAATAGTGCACCACAGAGATGTGTATTGTACAGTTCAGTGTGTGGGGGAGGGAGTTGCATTGTAAAGTGTAAGACATACTTGGGGGTAAATTCTATACACTCGGAAGCGGCCGTTCGGACAACAATCCCATTGACGTCAGGGGTTGTTTCCGGCCAACAACGGCTTTGAACGGCTATGAGGAAGCCCACTGGCAAGGACGCAATACTCAATTTAATACTTACACATAGTGACGGAGTATGAGATGGAATAAATCCATCAAAGAGTAAGGGCTGGGACCCGCTGCGCCCGGCGGCGCGGACTGCCGCGTAAGCGTTCCCCACCAGCAGGGGAATCCTTCTGAGCCGGTCCCAGTCCCCCCTCGCTGCTGGTTCACTACGCACTGTGACGCGTCAGCCGCCAGGGGATGCAAGAAAAATGTGATCCCGAGCGGTGACGCGTCACGTGGTGCGCTGATGAGCCAATCAGGGGCGGGAGCGGGAGCTGTCAGACAGCTTCCTACACATGTTAGGGGGTGGTGTGTGTGTGTGTGTGTGTATCAGCGTGTGTGAGGAGGGCATTTGTGGGGGAATACAGTACAGGCCCCATTCAATAGCGAACACTTGGCAACCCTATACTGAACTTGGTGACTGTAGTCAGGTGTCTACATTTACTAAGCTTTGTTAAATAGGCTAATGAGCATTAGGGGATCTGGGCCAGGGCAAAATGGGACATTTGGCCGCGACCAAATGAACCTTCGCCGCCGGCTGCTTCTTAGGTAAGTTTTACTACTGGTGGTTAATTTAAAGGGCTTTAGTGGTTAGGTTAGCGTGTTAATTTAACAGGTTTTAGGGTTAGAGCTTAGGGTAGCAGGTCTTAGGGTAATGGTTAAACATAGGGACTTACCTTAGCAGCGAATTGGCCAGCGGTGACAGGTCCCAGAGGCGTGGTGAGTAGCGGCGAAGCGCCGGCGGCCCTAATGTCCTAGGGAGCTCAGTGCCATAAAGTTGGCAGTTAACCTTCGCTCGTTATATATTGTAATGGATGTTATTTAGTTTTTTGTTTTTTTCAATAAAACCTCTGATATGGCAGGTTCACCCTGGGAGCCGGGAGATGTAAAGCAAATCTGAAATAGCAGCCAGATGCTGCATTATAACTTTTATCTCTTCACTAGGAAGTCGTAAATTGTGATAACGTTTAATGGACCAACAAGAGGATGCTTTATTGATGTGATAGTGTGTACAGAGCTTTTAAAACCTCACAGGTCTCTTCTTCCCCGTGCTCAGAAGAGATCCCCCAGTTAGAATAGAACAACGATCTCAGGAAAGCAGGGAAACAGAAACACACATATACTGCATAACATGCACCTATGCAGGAAATCCCTAAACTACAGCTCAACCCCTTTATAGCGCAATCCGTTACAACGCGGATCCACTTATAACGCGATGCAGGCGTGGCTCCCAATTTTCGTATTTATGAATAATTTACAACACGATTATTGGTGTCTTAAATACTTTATTGTACAATGCATACAATAAAAGATTGAAACAATAAATGTGTACATTATTTCTATATTGTTATTCTATAGTATTGCAATTATCACACGCAGAAACGAGACATACGAAATTGATAGCATGTATACTGTAAGTTAATGACTAGAATTTTCTAACGCGATCCGCTAATATCGCGATGTGATTCTTTGGACCCCAAGCACAGCGTTATAACGGGGCTGAGCTGTATAGCACCCGAATGGCAAAAGCTGTAATAGATTTTATGCAAAGGCAATATACACAAACTAGAGGCAAAAAGATCCAGACTAGTAAACATGACACAGAGAGTGGAGAACCATATAGGAAAAGGGGACAATAGCAAACAATACAAACACATAAAGACCAGGTACTGGGGGGGACGGAGGAGATGAGAGGAAGTCGGCGGTGGTGTTGTAGTGGTAACGCGGACGCAGGGGTTGCTGTTAATTACTAACTATTCAGTGAACTCACCTTTTATTTGTTTCCAAGTTCTAGGAAAGAAATATATTGCAGATAAAGAAATGTTAAATTGAAACAATGTTTTGACCAACGTTTAATAGTTTAGCTTTATATAAAATAAAAAGACGAAAGTCATACAAACTTGTACTATAAATGTGTAACGGGTATTCCCCCCCCCCCCCCAATCGCAGATATGGTGTGGGTGCGGAGAACATACGGTGTTACCCGGTGTGGTGCCTATACCTGCAGGCTCACAGGAGGCCTGGGCCTCCGCTAGTGAGAGCCTGGGGTGAATCCTCTGGAACGGTCTCGGTTTCAGCGCCTCCACCTATGTAGGATTCTATGGAAATGTAGAATGACCCTAACATAGGAACCCACCCAGAAACCACATACACCAGTATTATGGATAACAGATTTACTGAATGAATAAACGATAACTAATACATCATACTCAGAACATCACCACCGTATAACATCCCCACAGTGCCCACAGCCCAACCCCCTTTGTCCCGTGGTCAGCGCTGCCACTATGTGTTAACAGAATGTTATGATCTTTGTTGGTGCACTTATAGAGTACCTGCCGAGTGCTCCTGCACTCGGACCTGCAAGGACTTCACAAAGGATCAGTCGTTCTGGATCCCGTCTGATCCGGTCCGGTGAATCTTTGCTTGGGGTCCGCCAGGGGTGATCCCACCATGGAGATAGTCTCTGATCTCTGGGTATCGACTTGCACCCAGACATCTTTACTGGAACTGCAGCATCCGCTGATCCCTATCTAACACTGGCACTACATGACACGGTCCCTAACCTAAGGCCTGTCCCTGTAGCACCACAAATTGGGGAGTGAGGACCTACCTGGGACCTAAGGGGTTAACTGGCCTATCTCGCCCCCCCTAGCTCTTCCCGGTCCTGACTCTAACCAACTAGTACCTGCAGTAACACACGGCCACTTACTTGGTACATGCAGCAACCGTGCTGCACAAACACTGTGCCTGCCTGTCAGACCTCACAGCACTGATAGCTGTGACTCTGACAAGACTACACTCACACTAAGGGCAGGGTCCCTAACTGGGGCCGTCCCTTATCAATTACCCACTAACCTGGTGGGGAGTTGGGGCCTACCTGGGAGAGGTGGACCTTACGCGATGCAGGAGCTTCACTCGCTCCCTGCACCCTTCCTTCCCCTTCTGCTCCGCTGCTCCAACTGACTGCATAGTAGCTGCAAGCCCAAACAATGTATCTCCTTTCTCTGCCAAGTCATCTTCCAGCCCTATTGGCTCCCTGGGGTCACGTGGGGCATACAGAGGCTCATGGGACTCGTAGTCTCTGCTCAGAGCCTTCCCTGGTAGGCTAGGGCTTCGCGGGCTTTTGTTGAACTCTTTTGCGCTTGCGCGATCTATCTGGGACTGCCGCAACCTTTCCTGGCCTTTCCCTACACTTGCGCGACTTCTCCCTACCTCTGAAGATCCCTCTGCGCATGCGCGACTCTGTCGGGCCGCCGGGGGCTTACTGCGCATGCGCGAACTGATGCGCAATGGCGGCGCCCTCCTCACCCAGCGCCGGGAGCCCTGTGACGTGCGTGCGGCCTTGGCAACCGGCCGCACGCGTCACCGGCAACCCCCGAGCCGGGGCCTGACCGCCCTCACCCCTGCGACCGCCGGCCGGTGCCACCATTTCACTCGGCTGCACCCGCGATCGTCAGCAAGGTGAGGGGGGTGCTGACAGGCTGGGGAGACCTGGCTTCAAATGGAAAATAACTGACCAAATATTGACCATTTATGATCTTAACAAATGTTGACAAATATATGTAACTAGCTGATATACCCGGCGTTGCCCGGGCGTGGAAGGGCAGGGAGCATGGAGTGGAAGGGCGGGGGGGCAGGGCGTCGAAGGGCGGGGGGGAGGGGCGTCAAAGGGTGGGGAGGGCAAAGGGCAGGGGTGCAAACGGCAGGGAGGGGCGGGGGGGGCAAACGGGTGGGAGGGGGGGCAAACGGCAGGGAGGGGCGGGGAGGCAAACGGCAGGGAGGGGCGGGGGGGGCAAACGGCAGGGAGGGGCAGGGGGGGCAAAGGGCAGGGAGGGGCGGGGGGGCAAAGGGCAGGGAGGGGCGGGGGGGCAAAGGGCAGGGAGGGGTGGGGGGGCAAAGGGAAGGGAGGGGCGGGGGGGCATAGGGCAGGGGGAGGGCAGGGGGAGGGAGGGCAAAGGGCAGGGGGCAAAGGGCATGTGGGCAGGGGGCAGAGGGGACAGGGGGCAAAGGGCTGGGGGGCAGGGGGCAAAGGGCTGGGGGAGGGAGGGCAGGGGGCAAAGGTCAGGGGGAGGGAGGGCAGGGGGCAAAGGGCAGGTGGGTAGGGGAGGCAAAGGGCAGGGGGCAAAGGGCTGGGGGGGCAGGGGGCAAAGGGCTGGGGGAGGGAGGGCAGGGGGCAAAGGCCAGGGGGCAAAGGGCAGGGGGAGGGAGGGCAGGGGGCAATGGGAAGGGAGGGCAGGGGGCAAGGGGCAGGGGGGTAGGGAGGGTAGGGGGGTAGGGAGGGTAGGGGCGGTGAGCGGGGGGGTGAGCGGGGGGGGGGTTGAGCGGGGGATGAGGGAGAGCGCCGGGTGAGGGAGTGGCCTATGGGTGGTGAGAGCCGTGGGGAGCGCTCTCGGGGATGGTCAGTTGGGGGAGCAGTCTATGTGAGGGGAGAGCCGCAGAGAGCGAGGGGGGGTGGTGTGTGTGTGTGTGTTTTGGGCCGTCACTCCGCCTCAGGCCAATGAGAGGTGTGCGGGGGCGGGCGGCCCAAGGGACCAATGAGATTTCCCCTAGGGACACAGGCCATGCAGACAAACATACAGTGCTTTCACAAATGCTTTCACAAATATATAGTAGATATATATATATATATATATATATATATATATATATATATATATATATATATATATAATCGAACGAAGAGAAAAGGAACCCCTATAATGAGAGCACTCAAATTGGCTAGGATAATGTAACACCGAGATAGAGACCTAACTAGACAATTCTATTTGCAATGGTGATTTAATTAAAATAAATTTTATTAAGAAATCAGATAAAATAAAGTCAATGATTAGGTATGCCCAGAAGGGAGGCATAACTATGACAATAGGCGAATTAAAATGGATACGGTGGGTATATTCCAGTGTGATCGCAAGTACCCACTGTTATACACAGAGTGGGGCTTCCCACACTGGAATATACCCACCGTATCTATTTTAACTTTATTTTATCTGATTTCTTAATAAAATTTATTTTAATTAAATCACCATTGCAAATAGAATTGTCTAGTTAGGTCTCTATCTCGGTGTTACTTTATCCTAGGACCTAGCCAATTTGAGTGCTCTCATTATAGGGGTTCCTTTTCTCTTTGTTCGATTGTTCGGCCATTACCCCTGATCGTAGCACCTTTAGTCAAGCTGTAATGAGGGTCTTCTTTCCATTCCCCTGTTTCCCTGTGTTTGAGATATATATATATATATAAAAAAAATACAGACAAAAAGACTGCGCCTTTGGTATCTATATAAACTGCAATAGTGTAGTATGAATCTATTAATATAAACCCCTATATATGGGTTACTATTGTATTGAATATACAGAAATGATGATATAGCAACTGTAAATAAGATAATCAACACACAAATATAAAAAAATAAAAATGCAATATCTAAATAATATTAACCATTATATAGCTAGTGACTAATATATATATATATATATATATATATATATATATATATATATATATATATATATATATATATATATATTAAAAAATATGTAATTGTAAAAAATGAATAAAAAAATGTATATGACATTAATGGGATAACACAATGAATGGTCAAAATAGAGTCCAAAAAGAAACCATGAGTGGGTAGTCCTGTTGTGATAAACTCAAAAATGGATGATGGCCCTCTATTCAGGATGCTGTCAGCCTTCTATAAGGAAACAACGACCTCCCAGTGGATCTATGAAAAACGAGAAAAAAGAAAGCGCCCGATCCTAGTGTAATATGAAAAAAATATACAATTTAATTTTCCCAGTAAAAATCCAACAAATTTAAACTCACAAACAAAAATGGTAAATCAAGCATGTAATGAGTTATACTCATTCACCAGACGCTGGACTCCACTGATCTGCTCGCACACCTCTCTCCCACGTGTGGTCTTGGCACCTCTGAGCTACCGTCCAGCAGGAGCTTCATAAAACGCACAGCTTCTCCTGATGTCGTCCGGAAACAAACCGAATCATACAGAGGTTCCGGATAGGAGAAAAAAGTAGCAGGACCTTGGGGGATAGGTCGTCAGCGCGTGGCAGCGTCTCAGAGTCTTATTAGAGTCCAGAGTGTAGGTAGGTCTGGTGTGATAACTGTCACTAGCTCACACTAGCAGTCCCCTTTGGGATTACCATGGATTTAAGGGTCAAACTGTGTGGGCCCATACAGAGTAGCGCACCCCTTTTCCATCACATGGGGTTGGGGTGGAGAGAGAGCTTCTGGAACCCAGATTTTAGGATTAGTGGGAGTAGAGGGACCTCACTGTGAACAGTGTAAATACTGTCGTATAGTATAGTGTAAAGACCCCCTTTTATTGTTTTATAGAGAGGGAATGTACCCTAGTTAGGTAGCGTTCCTACAGAGATGGCTCTTTCCAACTCTAAAGGTTTATGGGGAGGCAGCCTATGTTCAGAGAATGGACTCAACAGGCAGTAGTTCCGAGGCATGATAGGGCCAGCCCCATCTGAAAGTCCATAGCTGGCCCCACTCCAGACTGGAGGGAGAGTAGCACCAGGCTCTACAGAGGCCCATAAGAGATGGATCTCTACCAAAGCCACCCAGGAGAGGGCATCCTTAGGTAACCAGGAAAATCAGGCCTCAGCATCTTCCTCGCAGACCAGGATAGGGGCAGCTAGGGAAGAAAGGCTCAGACAGCACAAGGGGGGATGCAGTTATGTGCATACTAAGATATCACTGTGTATATAGGTGTAATAATAACGCTGCTGTTGTATAAATAACGTTCCTGGCACCCATCATTGTTCTATCATTGCCCAACCACATGAATCCAACACCCGAAAAGGTAACCAACACTGATGGTAGCCAAGATAAGAGACACTGATGTAAACTGACGGCAGGGAGGTTTATACACACACATATACTAGTGGAATTACCTGGTGTTACCCGGGGGGGAACAAAGTAGTTAGAGTTCAAAATATATATTTTTGAATTCTAACAATAGTTAAGCTAAAACATGCTACGCATTGCAAATCTACAAGCTATACTCTTAAAATAAAAACAAAACTAACCCTAATTGTATCATAACCAATTACATCAAGTCAAGAATATAATTGAGAATGGCTAGAAAACCGCAGAAAGACAACACGAAAGCTAACATTTCGAAATAAAAGCTCTTTATTCACAGGCTTTGGTTTCGTTCCCAGTATAACGTAAGTACGAAGTGTGAGACATTTAGCTAAAATCACGAAAACAGCTTTAGAACTGGAACCGAACATATTGAACCAGTACTTTGTGGATCGATTATGTCTCCTCCAAATATGTACCTACATTCCAAATTTGGAGTTACAAACTGAAGAACAATTCCTTGAGGAGCTAGAGTGGAAAAAACAAAGGGTTCATGGACATTTCGGGGGGGGGGGGGGGGGGGGAGTTGGGGGCTAACCGGAAGCTATGGACGAAAATACCAAAACCCCACCTACACTCTTCCTTTTGATCCTATTAGATAGCATGCCAAGTTTGGTGGCTCTAGGATTAAGCATGTGGCTTTGTATAGCCGGACAAGCAAACAAACTTTCTGAATTATAATATAGATACTGTATATCTTTTTTAAAGAGCAGGACATGCTCAGGGGACAAGATACTAACATTATATGACTTAAATTCATATATCATTTTTTTTGGGGGGGGGGGGGTTGGTGGGGTGGTTGTTACATTACAGGCCCCACCATGTGTTATACATCCATCAGTCGGGAAAGCATGATAAACGGAAGTGTCAACACCTTTTATGCCGCACTTATTTCCAATAAAATTGTTTCATGTCTCGTTACATCCTTCCGCGACGAAATCCTTGCATTAATCAGAAGTAATTAAACTCCCCCCTCTCTGCACAGGGAAATCAGACTTTCATGCGAAAAAAATAAAATAAAGATTCTACAACGCTTAGTCGTATCTGACAGGCGATTGAGTGCCAAGATTCATTTCTAGGGCTTTAAATAAATACAGCACGTACCCTTCTTCAAATCGCAATAACTCCTCCTCCTCGCAAAGCATTTTCATCAAAGAAATGCTTAACGAAAGTGAAATAGACAAGTCGCGAGCCCTGCAGGATTCAGCAAAGTTATTACATTTCACATCATATGTAGTTTATTTTCTTTGATGCCTCGTCTACAAAAGTTAAAAAAAAAAAAAAAAAAATTTTAATATAACATACAACGTTCCACACATCCGTAATAAAAAGTGACATTTCCGCGCCGTGCGCACTTGCGTACCGGTGGTTTTCAACCATGAGAGACTCACCATTCTGATGAACGAGACAATAAATTAAAGTGGGTAGGACATGTATTAAAGTGGGTAGGACATGTAAACACCCCCCTCACCTCCCCCCCAAAAATTCAGAGCAACATGTAAAGTTTATGACTTGAAGTTAATAATCTTTTTCTTTCCTTCAGGGTACAGAAAAAGCAAGCGTCGCTGCTTTGCATGAATTTAATGAACTGCAAAAACTGACATTTTCCCTATAAAAGTCACACTGCATTTAATTAGGTAGTTAAATACAAGGAGGAATAAAACAACCTGCTCTGTAAATGTCATTTTGGTAAGAAACAAAACAATCGGTGTTTTATACCTAATAATAATTTACATTGTAGAACGGATTTGTGCGTAGTGCTTGTGCAATTCTGTTTTATGTACAGTAGCAATGGATAAAAACCCCATTGACGTGTAGTGTGGCAGGCAACCTCTTTAGGGAATCCATATACCAAACACACAAAACCCCAGCAAGCTCTTTTTGGGAACCCGTGAGCCCTACAAAATATATATGTATGTAAGTGTCAAAAAGGAGAGCTATTGAGCGTCATTTGTAGAATCCATATACCCAATGAGTAGGAAGCTAAAAGTGATATACATTCGCATGTCATTACCCAGAGTTCTCTGCTGCAGGTTGACCATTTTGTGGCGTGAATGTAAGGTGGAAGACTTGCAGATCCTCTCAGGGGTGCTCTGTCTTTGCTGAACCTTGCGGGGTGGGGGTGGTTGTCACTTTATTTTTCCCGCAATATCCATATTATCTCTGCTTTTATATACAGTATTCTTAAGTGGGTAACCTTTATAATACGGAAAATGTTGTGTGCTATATACTGTAGAAACATTTAGGAATTTTTGGCTTATTTATTAAACTGCGTTAGTGCCAATCAGGGCAATATCGGACGGAATCACCAGTTGACTTCAATGGGGGTTTCCATGCAATAAGGCACCCAATCTGCACTATAAGTTTAATGAATTACCCCCTATTTACTGGCTACTCAGTGGGCATTACCTTCGTCAGGGTGATGGCATCGCGCGTCTGGGCGATGAGGTAGCAAAGATGGAAATGATGGGCGCCAGGAACGTTTGTACTACAAGTAACACTCTTTATTTGTGCCCCTGGTTACTAGGGCTCTTCTCATACAAACAGAGTACACATTAGCATGAATGTCATCCGTTGTACTCTCCGGTCTGAACTATTAACAAGTTGCATCCCCTGGCACCCACTCTTAACACACTGGGGAGGTGCGGACACTTGGCTGACTTTTCTTAATGGACCATCCCCATTTTGCATAACGTCCATTAAACTCAATATATTTAGGGGATCTACATCCCGCTCCTGTCTCTGAACTGCCACTTCTAGACAGACTAGAACTTGTGGCATGTGTAGATCTGCCTGTAGAGCTGATCCTATGAACCCAGAGCCCTCCTCGTGGGAGCCGCCGTAACGTGTCTGCCTCCTCTTCTGTGAACCGTTATGTTCACCTTGGCCACATCTCGGACCCTTTCTGAAGGGGCACTGTCCCTATCTAGAACATAAGAAACGGGGACTGGTCTGTCCTATACACTCAGGAGCAAACTTCTTAACTATATGCACTGCGGCTCCTCTCTTCTCCTCCAGGAACCTACGCTCTCTAGAACCTGTCTCCAGGCAACCCAGGGCGGGACTTAGCATCTCTTGATTCACCTTCAATCCTGTGTTATGTGGAAAGTATAACTTTCTAGATGGGCCTGCACTAATGGTAACCCCATGGGAGGGTTACCTTAGTTACATTAGTAATGCACAACACATGTTCTTTAGGGAATTGTTCTATTTGAACTGCGTGCAGTTCGGGTGTGTGTTTATATATGGGAACGAAGAAAAAAGGGGGAGCAAAGGATTAGAAGAAAACACACCTATAACAACAGTGCTGAGATGACCTAATAAAATACTGATCAATATCCTAAATAGAAGTGTGGTATATGAATTAACAATTGTTGGTAGTCAAATACTCACACGGCCCTGTGTGAGCAAATGTATATAGGGGTATCTTGTAGCTAGAACTTCTTCTTGTCCCAAGTGATTGGTTAGATTCGGATGGGAATGGGGGGAGAGGTTAAAATGGTGACAACCATATATTACTTACACGGCCATGTGTAAGCTCAATCCCTTGAGAGGTTACTGTGGTGTGCCTCTGATAGACCCGTCCGCGGTGATGCCAGTGGTACCGTGTACTCAGCTGCTAGCAGGCAGGATGTTGAATGGGGGTTCCCCTTCACTCATTCACACGTTCTAATCCTCATAATAATGTTAAAACCCCGTTGCACTCTCGTTGTCGTGGTAGCAAGTCGCCTCCCAGCTGTGCTGTCTTCCGCGTCCGGGTTCAGAAGCGATGGGAGCTTCTGACGCGGCTGTGACTGCAGTCTGCTTCCACTGACTACGGAGGCCTCCAACGTTCAAAAAGATGTGGCGAATTATATATTATATGTGTTTATGTGTGTGTATATATATATATATATATATATATATATATATATATATATATATACAGTGCTCGACAAACTATAATAAAAAAAACGCCAACCCCCACCCCCAAAAAACATGTAATACCCCTCCCTCTCTCACCCACCTCACTTTACCTGCTGACGAGTCTTACCGGTGGCGTGGTGCGGCATCTCCTGCATCTCCCCCTGCAACTCCCGTGAACATGACTAAACAACATGACGTCACACGGCATTTTGTTGTCATTGCAACGAGACGCCGCATAACGCCATAATGTCACGTACGTAGCGTCCTGTTGTCATGGCAACGCAGCGTCATTTGATCCCGCGCAGCCCTGTTCAGGGGAGACACAGGAGTTGCAGGGAGAGACGCAGGAGAATGCCGGGAGACGCCGCAGCACACCGGTTTCAGGTACAATCCCTGTTAGTTTTGAACAATTACATTTTTAAACAAATGTAAACATACGTAACGCAAAGATTTGGCTGTTCTGGTTTCTTTGAAAATCGAATATTTTCATTGGGGCCTCTAAATGAAGGTGGGGGGGCGAGGACGCTTTTCAATCAAGTAATTACTTAACCTCTAGCCCCTCCACCCCCCCCTCCACCCCCCGTCTCTTGATAAAGCCATGAAAGATAGGGGGAGAGAGAGGGGCTTTGCCTGTGCAAACTCGAGATGAACACACAGTGGCATTAGACAAAAGGGAGCAACCCGAGGAACTCCCCCTCCTCCCTTTACAATGTTATGTAATAATATTCTCCTTAAACATTAGTTTTTTTTTATTCGTTCCTAAGCGGCATGATGGAAGGAGATCTGTTCCTAACCCACACACCTATCCCATTGGGGTTTATCAGTCTTCGTGTTGCATGTGATCCTCTAATTCATGTAACATGATAATAAAACAAATAAATATTAAAATATTGTCTTATAAACCTTGTGTATTAATGAGGTTGAATGATTACTTAGTGCTTCTATGTAATGGTGTAACCAATGTGTCTTCAAATCAGCTTGTCTAATTAATGGGGTTTCTTACAGCCTAGTGAATAATGATTTTTGGCACACAGGGACACACTGAGACACACACTGACACACTGAGACACAAATGCTGACACACTGAGACACACACACTTAGGCACACACATACTGACACACTGTGGCACACACACTGACACACTGAGTAACACACACTGTCACACTGAGGCACACACACTGACACACTGTGGCACACACACACTGACACACTGAGGCACACACACACACTGACACACTGAGGCACACACTGACACACTGAGGCACACACAATGACACACTGAGGCACACACACAGTGACACATTGAGGCACACTCACTGAAACAGTGAGATACACACACTGACACACTGAGGCACACACACCAAGGCTGACACACTGAAACACACACAATGACACACTGCGCACATACACTGAGGCACACACATACTCGGACTGACACACTGAAGGACAAACACACACTAGCTGACACTGGGACTGATACACTGAGGCACGCACTGACACGCATACACTGAGGCACGCACTGACACGCATTCACTGAGGCACACACTGACACGCATACACTGAGGCACACACTGACACGCATACACTCAGGCACACACTGACACGCATACACTGAGGCACACACTGACACGCATACACTGAGGCACACACTGACATGCATGCACTGAGGCACACACTGTCACGCATACACTGAGGCACACACTGACACGCATACACTGAGGTACGCACTGACACGCATGCACTGAGGCACACACTGTCACGCATACACTGAGGCACACACTGACACGCATACACTGAGGTACGCACTGACACGCATACACTGAGGTACGCACTGACACGCATACACTGCGGCACACACTGACACGCATGCACTGAGGCACACACTGTCACGCATACACTGAGGCACACACTGACACGCATACACTGAGGTACGCACTGACACGCATACACTGAGGTACGCACTGACACGCATACACTGCGGCACACACTGACACGCATACACTGAGGTACGCACTGACACGCATACACTGAGGCACACACTGACGCATACACTGAGGCACACACTGACACGCATATACTGAGGCACACACTGACACGCATACACTGAGGCACACACTGACTCGCAACACTGAGGCACACACTGACACGCATACACTGACACGCATACACTGAGGTACGCACTGACACGCATACATATTGTCTTATAAACCTTGTGTATTAATGAGTTTGAGTGATTACTTAGTGCTTCTATGTAACGGTGTAACCAATGTGTCTTCAAATCGGCTTGTCTAATTAATGGGGTTTCTGACCGCCTAGTGAATAATGATTTTTGGCACACAGGGACACACTGAGACACACACTGACACACAAATGCTGACACACTGAGACACACACACTGATGCACACACACAGTGACACTCTGAGTAACACACACTGTCACACTTAGGCACACACACTGACACTGAGGCACACACACACTGACACACTGAGGCACACACACACACTGACATACTGAGGCACACACACACACACTGACATACTGATGCACACACACTAACACACTGAGGCACACACACTGACACACTGAGGCTGACACACTGAGGCACACACACTGAGGCACACACACTGAGGCACACGGTGTCACGTTACCAAGGTAATGCAACATCATGACGTCATTTGACATCCGTCACAGTTGTCACGGCAACAAGATGCTGCGTGACGTCAATTGTGACGTCCTCGGAGTCATATGGCGCTCAATTGTGAGGGAGAAGCAAGGTGGCAGAATGGCGGCGCCGGCACAGGTAAGTAAGTCCCTTCCCATTAGCTCCGATAGGCCCGAGAGCGCGGTAAATGCAAATGGGGTGGACATTTTTGCCGCCTTAGGCCCGGGCGTAATGGGAAATCTGCCGCTGATCAGTAGTGAATCGGGGAAAATAAATGATTTTCTTATTTCACTAATGGTAATGAGATTTCTACCTGAATCAACATCCTTCTTATATTTAACTCATTTGGCATACCCTGTATACTTTTCCTTTCTAAAAAGATATCTAACCTTTCTAAAAGACTTCTACAGTATGTGCATCATCTATATATCCATGTCCAGCTATAAATCTGTCTATATTGGAAAATAATGCAACAGCTCAATGGCTGTTTGGTAATAATTCTGATTATTACAAAAATGTACAGTGTACCTCAGGCAATAGAAATCACGTGTGGGGATCTTGAGCTGTGCTGTCTCTGATTAATGCTGATTAAATATTGAAAACTGGTTAACTTAACCAGCAATATAGAAAAGCTTTTTTCAATCATTACTTAAGAATCACTTAACTTTGAAAGCATTAATCCCAGTGCCCTTTTTTGACCCTTTCGGTGCCCACCACCTATTTGGCGGTCCTGTAATCAGGCGTGATCACATGAACGCCACTCCCCCCACCTCCCCCATTGTGTACCTGCTACACCAATAAGGCTTCTGGCATGCCAGGGCCCCTGCCGTGCATGTTATAAAGGCACTGAAAAGGTTAATTTCAAGGTTGATACCCCAGGTCTTTCACATTGTGTCTGTGAATAGGATACTCAATAACTATGCAAAATACATATTTCTCCCCTGGGTATCTGGGCTTTGACATGTTCTTATTAAATTTAAACAGGATCAAATTTATACAGCTCTGGCAGAGATTTATTAAAACACACTGAGTGGACAGCTAGGTATTGCAATAACATACATTCTTCCAGTGAATATTAGTTATCGGAAGACAAATATATGCTTGGCATAATAAATATATACAGTATATTTTTCTTTCATCGTGTTTCATTTATGTCATGCAAAATCCCAGAGACTGGTGGAAGAAATTGCAATGTATTTTGTTAATCTAATCAATTTATTACAGGTTTGTTGACTAAAATATGTTATGGGAAAGCAGCATGTATAAACACATTGACATGTAGTGAAAGGAAAAAGTAGGAACGTTTGGCAAAAGCAATCTGTATTCTAGGTTAGCAGTTATAATATGAGAGACATAGGCCCAATATGTTGTTAGTACAACTTAGTAAATTCAGTATGGCCATTTTTGGTGCATTCAAGTGAATAGGCTGTAGGGTATCTCACAGAGTAAGTCAGCTTGGTAAATAGCTTGGTAAATATTGCTATTCGTGGTCATTCTTCCAGCATGGAAAGTGCTTTGGGGTGTAGTACTTCTTAATAAATATAGTCCATAGTGTGTGATGATTTTTAACCCAGATAACACAACATATGCTGTTAAAACTCAGAAGACTTTCCATCGGATTTAATGGTAATGTTGGTTCAGAATATCACAATATATCGTCCAAACGAAAACAATGAATGATAATCACACTTGGGTCACACAGTTCCTGAGAGTTGCACTCATTAAACATCAGTTAATCAATGAATGTATCATGTTTACCCTTCTTTTGTTTATTTATTACAAATGCCTTTTTTTCCGGTCCACTTTCAGGTAATGGAAGTAGATACACTCTTGGTTATTGACAATGTGCGCCGTGAATAAGACACACTTTGGCTATCAATGGTGGTGGGTGGCCAGTGAATCTCGTTATGGACATCTGACCAAGAAACCTACTTCCCTTTTTCAGCCTCTTCCCTTTCCCCTCTTTATTACTAAACAATATCTAAAGCACTGAAAGAACGACTGACTACATATTCAGGGCATTTTACCCCAACCAGCAGGGCTGGATAGAAGGACATTCTTTAATGATTTTAAGGGTTAGTCTCATGTAGGACGAAAGTGACCTAGTGACATGTTTAATGGGTTCAAGTCTGATGTACAGTAGGATCATCAGTAGGATAAAAGTTGCATAAGTACTGAGATACTTCTTTGGTTGAAAGGGTCTTTGCCACATGGAACCAAAGTAACACAATTACTGTGATCACCAGTGTGGAGGTGCGGAAATTGGGCTGTGGGAATTGGAATATGGGATGGGGTCTCTGAGGCACATTGTGGCATGCTAATACTGACCTGGTGACGAAAGGGTTAATCAGTTTGTGAGGAGCTTGCAAAAAGAATGTTTGAGAAGGGTGGGGAAGTAAGAATAGAGTGTTTACTAAGAAAAGGGCCATTATCAGCAGTGTCACAGTTTCAGGACTTTAGGCAGATCACAGGAAAATAAGATAGTTGTTGTCATCAGAAATAGTGTGTACGTGACAAAAAGATCTTGACAGAACATTCTGATATATTCTGTATATGGCATTGCATTAGCTTACACTGTATAACGATTGTGTATTATGGCTGCTGAATATATATATATATATATATATATATATATATATATATATATATATATATATATATATATATATATATATATATACTGTATATATATATTCTGTAACACTAATGACAGGCAGACCAAACCTTTGAGACGTCCTCATTTGGTTTCCCTGCAATTGCTTGGAATAAAATATAATTTCTCGTTTATTCTACTCGTTCTGGACAATCGATTATTTGGTCATGTGATGACAGTTTTTGGCGTAGTCAGCAGGATCCCAATATTCCGAGACACTGGACAGACGGACCTTTGGGACATTGAGAACCGTGAACCCCCAACAGGCACCATTTGAAGGATAAGACACCTTATATAAAACCTTGTATAAAACAAAAAAGGGTGCAAAAAGGAAAAACACAATGACTCATTGTGTCTTTCCTTGTTGCGCCCTTTTTTTTGTTTTATATGTCCTGGTTTACCCCACCGATCATGGGAGAATTGGAGCAGCAGAAGGACAACCATCCATGTCTGGGATCAAATATATTGCTGGGACTGTGTTTCTCTTTTTTTACCTTCTTAAAATGTCTAATTGTTCAGGCTCCCTGGGTGGTTCCTTGTCTTGAGGGTAAGTTAGTCCTGGGTGACAGGATCCTAAGAATATCATTACTCGTTTATTCGACTCGTTCTGGACAATCGATTATTTGGTCCTGCGACGACACCTGGGAGTTGAAGGAGTGGCCGTAGGAAACAAGCAGATCTAATTTAGGGTGCGTTGCACAGGAAACGGAACCCACCCTGGCACTGGTCTTGTTAACCAGCTTGACTTATGATCATTTGAGATAGTCCAACTACTGTACTGTTCAGGGCAGTGGACAACCCTACATAGTAACACCAAAATGGTTTCCTTTACTAACGTTTGTTGCTTTTCAATCTATGATAATACTTTTCTATTATAGGTTTAACATCCTCTTTATTGTTCTTGGTGTTTAGAAGATTTCCAGATGTTGCATGTAACTGTGACTTGTATAAGACCCCAAGTAAGGAGGTTATTTGGTGTCCAACCAAACACCTTCAGTGCCCGAGAACTCATGAAATAAACAAGACTCAAAATAATGATGGTGCAATCCATGGTAGATCACCAGAAACCTGTTGCCTGTGCAAACTCTTAACCTACAGGCACCTACTATGGAGGTATGTATCTCTGAAAGCAGGGGGTCCTTGGAGCTGAAATTAACAGGGTTCATCTCCAGAAACCCCCTGCTTCAATCCTGTGAAAAGAAAATGAACCTGGTCATTATTCCTTTGCACTTTTATCCCATACCTAATGAATGGCTCCATTCTTAATGCTTCAAGCTAATTTCACTGCTCTTTGTGGTTAATGATATTCAATTATAGATACCGTTGGAGAGAGATTTTTCTAGCTCTCGTATAATCAGAAACTTTGATCAATTTGCGAATGCGTGCCGAGGAAATAGGACCCCATTAATTTGGCAGGGTCAAATCATTTGAACCCTCTTAATTATTGCAATATACTGTAGAGAGTGCCCGTCTTGATGAAGCAGGGATGTGACCACATATTTGAAGTTGCAGAGGGAGGGCAATTTAGGAACAAGCCTAGATATTTTCTATATGAGTGAATTGAAATATCTGGAATTTCTGTGCAGTTCTTCTTGGCTGGACACAATAATATTGGCACGCATGACTGGTCTCTGCCCCATGGAGCTTACAGTCTAATTTTAGTGCCAGGGGCACAGGGAGAGGAACTGACTTGTGACAAGGAGGACCGATACTGAGATTCATACTAGTTTCACCTACCTTAAAGACTGTGATGTTACCGCTAAGACTCGTCATTGCAGTAGCAATAGAGATGACATTTATGAATACACCCCTCCCCTCTCCTCGATTTCAAAATGCACACTGGGGAAGTTACAGGGTCTATGCCAGGAAGGCCAACTCCATTCCTGAAGGGCCACCAACAGTTAAGGATTTCAGGATACCCCTGCTTCAGCACAGGTTGCTCAATCAGTGTCTCGGTTGAGTTGTGAATAAAATTGGGGTTCGTTGCGGATGATTGCTAATAAAATGTGCGTAATCTTTTACAGGAGTAATCCCTCCTATAACCAAAGTGAATTAATTCATGTGACGTGTTTAAGGGGTCACATCTGGGTAATTTATGTCTTTTGTTAAAATTCCAAATCGGACACTTTTAAGTATTATTTGTTTTTTAAAGTGAGACTTAGAATGGGTTTGATTTCCTCTGACTGCTCCCTTTTTGGTGATGTCACTGTGTGATGTCACTATGATGAGCAATTGCTTGTAGATCCAGAGCCCCCACTGCCCTCCTCCCCTTATCTTTATTGGTTCTTTGATAAGGTCAGGGGGGATAAGGAGAAAGAACCAACTTGAATGACAAAAACTCAGAGACCCCTAAGAAATGCAACTTGCCTACCATGTGGGATTGCACCTTTAAAATAGCAATCACTTACAAAATGCAGTTAGCGCTAAGTTCATATGATAGGATTTATTAAGAGACCTAATAAGATGGCAGTGGCTAATGTATGCTAACTGAAATATAGCTGTTGCATGTCTTCTGTAAATGAATATCACATCTATTATGCATTTTTAGCTAATAACAGCTTTCTCTGTTACCAGCCTTAACTAATCATTTTGTAGTACAATGAGATGTGTAGTGCAAGGCTCACGTTCTCTTTTGCACAGAATTTCAATGTAACTCGCATTTCTGGCTCTCTTTGTTTTTGGTATTATGTGTATTTTTACATTTATAAATACAAATGTGTGAAATTATGCTAATGTGCAATAAAAAGCTGAAATTCTATTTACGGAAAATGTGACTTTAAAGCAGCAATACTACTTTCCCCCTTTTTCTGCTCTTTTTATTTCTATACTAGCTGATATACCTGGCGTTGCCCGGGATTTATAAATTGTGGAACAATAGGTGACTATTTGTTGTAAAGGTTGGATAATAATGTTGAAAAGAAAGATGGAATAAAATGTAATACGATGTTGTTTTAAAATGGTTTATTGTAAACACACCACAGTACAATGTATATTTTGGTGACATAACAGATGTAAAAATGTGAGGCGTGTGTCCCGCTAGGGTGTGAGGTGGCAGGTGGCGTGTGGGTTGTGAGTGCTGTCTGTGAGTGGGGGTCCTGCTAGGGTGTGAGGCGGCGGGTCAGTGATGTCAGTGCGTAGGGGCGGGAGGCAGCAGGTGTGTGGCGGGTGTGTGAGTGGCGGCAGGTGTGTGTCGAGTGTGGCGAGTGTATGTTGAGTTCGTGCGGCGGCTGTGAGGCGGTGGGTGAAAGGCAGAGGCGGCCGGAGTGCGGGCGGGTGAAAGGCAGAGGATGAGGAGAAGGGGGGGAAGGAGGAGGGGGGAAGTGGGAAAGGTGGGGAGGGGGACGGGAGGAAGGGGGATGGGGGAGTGGGTGGGTGGAGAGAGGGGGGGAGCAGGGGGCATATGTATTGTCATAATTTATGTATCCGCTTGCCCCCCCCCCGTCCTGGCGTCCGTTCCCCCGCTGGCTCGGCGGCTGGCTGCCCCCCCTGCTTTGTTCCCCTATGGCTCGGGTCTCTTCCCCCCCCCCCCCGTTCCGCGATGGCTTGGCCGCTTCCCCCCCCCCCCCCGCCGGCCGCTTGGTCCCCCGATGGGTTGTCCGGCCGACGGAGGCGCGTGCAGGCGGGAGGTTGCGCGCCTGAAATAGGTGAGTTAGGGGTGCCCGGCCGGCTGCTCCCGCGCTTGTTCCTGGGCGGTTGAGGCGGGACCTGCAGGGGTGTGAGGCGGCAGGCAGGCGGCAGAGGTGTTAGGCGGCAGGGGTTTAAGGTGTGAGGCGGCAGGGGTGTGAGGCGGCAGGCCTGCGGGAGGGGTGTGAGGCGGCAGGGGTGTGAGGCGGCATTTTGTACTGACTTACCTGGGGGGGGAGGTGGCAGCGGCGGCTGGTGCACATCGTGTGGTAGGCCATCTTGGAGAGGAGCACGCGGTGTGAGGGTGGTGTGTGTGTGTGTAAGAGTGGGTTAGACTGTTAGACCCCACTGGCTAATGAGAGCCGGGATTGGGTGGGTGGGCTGACTGAGCAATCTGATTGGCCAGAAGCTGAGTGACAGACCGACGGACCAATCAGATTGCCCATAGGGACAGTGCGACAGTGATAGATAGATGTAAAGAACGTGACAATGTATCATTCTACATTCTTACCTATGCTGGCAATCGTTTGGTGCTCCTTTTTTAAATCTGTCAAAATCCTGATTTGTGTGCCTAACGAAATGGCCGCCTTCTAACTTTTGTTTGTGAAATGCAGCAGCTGATATGTAAAATTATATTACTAAGTGTAACACATTATTGTTAAAGCTTTCAGAGTAATAGACAGTCGGCTGTTTGGAACACAGCAGTAGATCTGTTTGTGATACTTTGTTGCCAAAGGACAGACGTCAAAAAGGTGTGCGTCAGAGCCCGTTTCAAAAGAGGAAGTGGATATGACATTCTAAATGGTTAATGATGGTGGATGATCAGTACATTAAAAAAAAATAATAAAGAATGGCATTAGGAGTTATAAAAATCTGGAGTTCGTATGATCTAACACTACAGAACATCTCTGTTCTCTCCAACATCCCCACTCCCCACTGCACCATTATTTACACACCTCTCTCCCAACAACTTCTTTACCCCTCAATAAAAAACACCCACACAAATCCTCTATTCACACCCTCTATCTACTCCTTCCTGCTGCTGGGGATCTCCCCTAATCCTGAAGCCAGACATACACACCTGATTTCACCCATGCCTCCCTGCCATCTCTTCCCCTGTAAATTGTGTTAACCATTTCATTTAACACTGACTAACCTTAAAACTTGCCCCACAAATCAAGCATCCCAAAAGCCTGCACTCATGGCTACTGTCCCACAGTCACTTATATCACCCATTGTGGCCAAGCACACCCATCTACAGCACTTATTCCCTCACCTGCTCTCTCTGTAAGTTTCCCCTCAAACCTCTTAGATTGTAAGCTCTTCGGGGCAGGGATTTCCTTTCCTATTGTCTGATTTTTGCTGCACTTATTGTATTATTATAATTCCCTGTACTGTATTCTTTGTGAAGCGCTGAGTACACTTTTGGCGCTATATAAATAAAGACATACAATACAATACAATACAGAATTGATTTATTTTAGAAAACCATATAGGGTTTTTCACGTTTTGCTGCTTTAATAATATACTGCGATCATTAATTTATCAGATCCGTTTAGATTTGATGTTTTGTGTGCAAGTCAAGGCTGGCCAATTCAGTTTTGTTCACATGTTTACACTGACCATAACATTAAGGTGACCATACTTCCCGGTTTAGCCGGCACTGTGCCGGATTTTCATGAAACGTTCCGGTGTCCCGACAATTGTCTCAAAATCGTTCAAATGTTTGTAGCTTTTTCCCTGTTTGGACTTAAAGCTGCAGTTCAGTCAATATCCTGCATGTGTGTTTTTTTTAATAAATCAGTTCTGTAGTAAGAAAAAATACTTTTAGCATTTTCTGTTTTTAAAAAAACAACTTTGAAAGATCAATTTTCTTGTATTCTATTTTAACAGCCATTTGCTAAGGCACTGCCCCTTCATGTCCTGTCACAAGCCCTGGCACACCCCTTTGTCAGCCCTGCCCTCCCTCTAGCACATGTCTGTTCAGGAGTGCTCATGAATATTCATGAGCTTCCACTGAGAGACAGAAGCAGAAGAAAAACAGATCCCTTCACTAATTATGTCACCAAATTTCGACCTATCAATACATGGAGAACGAATTGACTGGCAGCTATACAGTTCTTTAGGTAATTAGAGATTGCACACATAAAACTATTGAAGTAAAAAAATAAATTAAAAAAAAGACTGAACTGCAGCTTTAAAGCCATAAAATAGACACTGCCTGTTTATTTAGATGACATCATTTAACTCAATGATTTACTAATATAAACTAAACCATCAGTTTGCTACACTGGAGTTTGTGTTATGTTAGGAATCTGAAATGAATCAATAATACAGCACACATGGGGACTCTATTAGACAAATATTATTATAACAATTTTTAAGTGATGTAATTTCTTTTATAAATACTTTTTTGTAAAGGTGCGTAACATTCGTGTCTTGTTTCCATTCCTGTTGGGATGACCAATGAATATTTGTGGCACTGTGAATACATATCTGCATGTATGAAACTCCTATTCTTTTGCACATGGAAAGTTTCTCGTTTGGATTGAGAACTTGTTGGAAAACCTCATTTAGAGAAAGGAAAGTTGTAAAAATGGGAACAACACAAACATTATTGTGTCAAGCAAACTGGTCAGAACTTTACTCACATTAAAGGAGAAATCCAAGCAGGCACATGTTTAAAAAACATTTTTTAACACCGGATTGAAGCTGGGAGTCTCTTTAGCTGAACCCCATTAATTTCAGCTCAGGGGACCCCCTGAATCCCGAGATACTTATCTCTGAAGGGGGAGCTGGTATCTCCTACAAGTTTGAAGCTTCAGCGACACATGGGCCAATAGATAGGGTGGCAGGTATCCCGGTTTAGCCGGTATAATCCCTTTTTTTGGACTTTGTCCATTTTTTTCCCGTGCTTGCCGGTCACACATGCGCTATTAGTGCTTGCCGGCTGCTCATGGGCATGTCATGGGCAATCGCCGATCACGCATGCACACAAGCGGCCGGCAAGCCCCCATCATAAATGCGCGACCAGCAAGCGCCCATTGAACATGTGCGGCAGGCTCGTGCGCATGTGCGATGGGCGCTTGTTGTTTGCGCATGCGCAGTCAGTCTCGCCATTCGCACATGCGCAAAACCTGCCCTGGTTTGGAAAACATGATCAACCTACCAATAGGAAGCCGCCTGGGAGCTTTGAAACGCCGTAATTACGTGAACACTACAAGTTGAGCCGAGCGGCTACCGGCATCCCATACGGAGGTAAGTATCTCCGGAAGCAGGGGGTCTCCGGAGCTGAAATGAATGGAGTTCAGCTCCGGAGACCCCGTGCGTCAAACCTGTGCAAAAATATCATTATAATTTTTTTTTTAATTTGCAAAAGAAATCGCTCACTTGGATTGTCTTTTTTAAGCAACAATTAAGGCTACTAAGGACTTACAAAACCCTGCTGGCTCGTTAAATGAGCCCCTGTGTAAATTTGCCAGACTGACTCTGGTCCTGTATGTTAATTTGAGCTGGGACAGGTTTTATGAAATGGAACAATGACCGCCATTGTGTTCTCTACGATATTTCTAAATCATCTGGTTGCGTGCTGTATTTCTATACCAACTCATCTTATTCATTGCTGTATTTATACCATGCGATTCTTCCACTAGGTTCATTGTGAGTGTTGGTGAGTTGACAATGGGGCATTTTCTTGGCCTCGGTTAGGAAACAAGTAATTGGAAAGACCTCTTTGAATAGACTAATATGACTCTTTGTTAAGGCCTAACCATATGGCCCTCTCTTTTTCTGTATACCTCCCATATTGTATTTCATAAAAGAAACAGTTTCTGCTACTACCTGGCTTGGATTAAGATGTCTGCATACGTATCTTTCGGATCTGGTCGAGCACAAGCATCTTTTACAAATCATTTTATCTGTTATCTTCTCATATTACCTTTGTTTGAAAGTCTTTGCTTACAAGCTGTCTGGCTTTGAATTCATTCATTCATCAGAGTAAATCTTGTTGGCAGTAAAGCCTCATGTTGATATGTTTGTCCTAAAAACCTGAGGGTCAGTGGATGAAATCTTAGCTCTGTATGGTATCTGTTGCAAAACAGCCTCATAAACAAGTTTGCCGTTTCTTACCGGGGTTCCGATCTCATGAATAAGAATTTCTGGACGCCCGAGAAGAAAGGAAGTGTTTAGTGTTCTGTTATTTTAATACTTCCATGGGAGCAATCCATGCAATATCCTACGTGTTTAAAAAAAACAAAAAACTTTAATGCAACTATTAATGTCATTTTTAATTAGTTTTAATATACTGAACATCATTTGATTTCTACAGCAGGTTTTATCCCACCTCCCCAGCACTTTCCTGTTTGTGATCATTTGTTGCCAATGTTCCCAGCAGTTTGAGCTGTAAACCATAACAATAGATAATGTTACCTTGGTAATATAAGAATACATTGAAGCTGCTGAGTTACATTGACTGAAGGATTGATTGAAACGGAAAGGCGGCCATTTAGTGAATCCTGGGAAGCCGGATCGTTGCTGATCGATCACGGGAGAACCAATGAATCGTCAGCTTAGGTAATTCATTTTCAATAAAAGTAATTAAAGACATCATATATTAAAACAAGTATATATATATATATATATATATATATATATATATATATATATATTAAAAAAATGAAGTACTTCTTGAATTGTCTCTTTAACTATGTTGAGGTGACAGAAACCTAGTCTCTGCTGATGTAGCCTAGTGGCACCTTTTTCAGGTGGTTACTGTTTAGGAATTAGATTGGGGAAGCCATTGATTGTCTATTTTACCCTGTTCAGATAATACTCAGGGAGATGTAAGTGACATACTGTGGGTAGAAATGTGGTCCCACAAGTTTCTGTATGGGTAGGGTGACCAATCATCCCGGTTTTGCCGGGACAGTCCCGGTTTTTCGTGTGCTGTACCGGTTCCCGGACCGTCCCGGGAATGTCCCGTTTATTTGTGTCGGCGATGGTGTGTTGGGCTTCTGCAGAAACATGCCGGGCGCAGGGGATTGGATGGAGCATGCCGGGGGCAGGGCTTTAGAATGCCGGGCCGCAGGGGATTGGTCAAGGTAGGAGTATGCCGGCGGGCGGGGCTTTGGCTCTCCCTGGCTTTCCCTCCCCCAGCACTCTGGCCCTCCCTCTGGCTCCTCGGCAACCTGGCTCTCTCCCTCACTCCCCCGGCTCTCTCCCTCACTCCCCCGGCTCTCTCCTCACTCCCCCGGCTCTCTCCCTCACTCCCCCGTCTCTCTCCCTCACTCCCCCGGCTCTCTCCCTCCCTCCCCCGGCACCCCGGCTCTCTCCTCACTCCCCCGGCTCTCTCCTTCAATCCCCCGGCACTCCCCCTCACTCCCCTGGCAACCCGGCTCTCACCCTCACTCCCCCGGCTCTCTCACTCACTCCCCCGGCACCCCGGCTACCCCTCCCCCTCCCCTGGCACCCCGGCTCTCTCCCTCCCCCCTCAGAGCCCGTAAAACTGCCTGCCGCCTCCTCCGCCAAACTTGCAGCCGCCGCAGGTAGGCATTTGGGGGGGGGGCCTGGGGGAGAGGGAGATGCTGCAGGGGGGGAGAGAGGGAGATGCTACAGGGGGGGGGGGAGAGAGGGAGATGCTGCAGGGGGGGAGAGAGGGAGATGCTACAGGGGGAGGGGAAGAGAGGGAGATGCTGCAGGAGGGGAAGAGAGGGAGATGCTGCGGGGGGGGGGGAGAGAGGGAGATGCTGCAGGGGGGGGAAAGAGGGAGATGCTGCGGGGGGGGGAGAGAGGGAGATGCTGCGGGGGGGAGAGAGGGACATGCTGCAGGGTGAGAGAGGGAGATGTTGTGGGGGGGAGAGATGGAAGATGCGGGGGGAGAGATGGAAGTGGGGGGAGGGGAGAAGCTGCTTCTGCTGTAAACGTTGCTTGTGTGTGTGACTGTGTGTGTGTGTGCGTGTGTGTGTGTATGTGTGTGTGTGTGTGTGTGGGTGTGGGAGTGTGACAGTGTGTGTGTGAGTATGACAGTGTGACAGTGTGTGTGTGTGTGTGTGTGTGTGTGTGTGTGTGTGTGTGTGTGTGTGTGTGTGTGTGTGTGTGTGTGTGTGTGTATGTGTGTGTGTGTGTGAGTGTGTGTGTGTGTGTGTGTGTGTGTGTGTGAGAGTGTGTGTGTGTGTGTGTGTGTGTGTGTGTGTGTGTGTGTGTGAGTGTGTGTGTGTGTGTGTGTGTGTGTGTGTGTGTGTGTGTGTGTGTGTGTGTGTGTGTGTGTGTGTGTGTGTGTGTGTGTGTGTGAGAGTGTGACGGTGTGTGCGAGAGTGGGACGGTGTGTGTGAGAGTGAGAGTGTGTGTGTGTGTGTGAGAGTGTGACAGTGTATGTGTGAGAGTGTGACAGTGTGTGTGTGAGTGTGTGTGTGTGTATGTGAGAGTGTGAGAGTGTGTGTGTGTGTGTGTGTGAGAGTTTGACAGTGTATGTGTGTGTGTGTGTGTGTGTGTGTGTGAGAGTGTGACGGTGTGTGCGAGAGTGTGACAGTGTGACGGTGTGTGCAAGTGTGACAGTGTGACGGTGTGTGTGACGGTGTGTGTGACAGTGTGACGGTGTGTGCGAGAGTGTGACTGTGTGACGGTGTGTGCGAGAGTGTGACGGTGTGTGCGAGAGTGTGACGTGTGTGCGAGAGTGTGACGGTGTGTGCGACTGTGTGTGTGCGAGTGACAGTGTGCGAGTGACAGTGTGTGAGTGACAGTGTGCGAGTGACAGTGTGGAAGAGAGTGAGTGTGGGAGAGAGTGAGTGTGGGAGAGGGGGAGAGAGAGAGGGGGAGAGAGAGTGGGGGAGAGGGGGAGGGGGAAAGAGAGAGGGAGGGAGAGGGGGGGAGAGAGAGAGGAGGAGAGAGAGAAGGGAGGAGAGAGAGAGGGGAGGAGAGGAGGAGGGGCGGAGAGAGAGAGTGGGAGAGAGGGGGAGTGGGGGAGAGAGGAGGAGGAGAGTAGGAGAGAGAGAGAGAGAGAGAGAGAGAAGGGGGAGATAGAGGGGGAGGGGGAGGAGGAGGGAGAGGAGAAGAGAGAGGGAGGGGAGAAAAGGGGAGGGAAAGGAGAGAAGGGGGATGAGAGAGAGGAGAGGATGGAGAAAGAAGGAGGAGCGGAGGGAGAAAGAAGGAGGGGGAGAGGGGGAGAGGAGAGAGAAGGGGGGAGGGAGAGATCGAGCGATCCGTGGGGGGGGGGGGTGATGTGAGATGCAGGGGGGTGATGTGAGATGTAGGGGGGGTGATGTGAGATGTAGGGGGGGTGTTAAGACCAAAATCATTACAAAATATATACACATTGTTTATTCAAAAGTATGAGTTAATTATTATTTATTACCCCCACTGCTTTACACGTCTATTTTGTGATTTACCCCTGTCGAACATATCATCCAGATAGGGGTTCCCCAAAATTATACAAAATACTTAAAGGGTTCCTCCAAACAAAAAAGGTTGGGAATCACTGCTCTATACACACAAACACACACTGCAGCCCCCACCTCTATACACACAAACACACACTGCAGCCCCCTCCTCTCTACACACAAACACACACTTCAGGGCCTACCTCTGTATACAGAAACACACACAGAAACACACACTGCAGCCAGGGTTGCCACCTTCTATTGAAGGCTAACCCGGAGATAACATTTTTAGATCTTTTTATTATATATTTTTTATCTTGCCTTTGGCTGTATCCTCCCCTCCAAATTCCGTCAACATGGCTGCGC
This sequence comes from Ascaphus truei, assembly GCF_040206685.1. Taxonomy (NCBI): domain Eukaryota; kingdom Metazoa; phylum Chordata; class Amphibia; order Anura; family Ascaphidae; genus Ascaphus; species Ascaphus truei. The sequence continues at coordinate 38,641,543 of NC_134501.1, read as the reverse complement.
GACATCACGTAATGCACATTGCCATAACAACGAGCCGCCCTGTGACTTCATGAGGCATCAAGTTGACATGACAATGGGATGCATTATGGTGACGAGGCATCACATGATGCCACGTTGTCATGGCAACATGTCACTGCCTGACGTTAGTGTCGTGTTGTCATGGCAACAGGGGGGGGACGTGACATGATGTACATTGTTTTATAAATAATGTTTTAAAGTGTCCCGGTTTTTCATTTTGAAAATCTGGTCACCCTATGTATGGGAGACATTATGCCATTATTGTACTTACACTATGACCCAAAAACCTCACCCTCACAGTTTCTCTCTCTCTCCCTCACACCTCTGTTTCTCTCTCTCCCTGTCACAGTCTCTCACTCATCTCTCTATCCCTCAGTTCTTTCTCACCCCTCTCTCTGCCTAACTCTCTCCCCTCTGCCCTCTCCTCTCCCTCCCTCCCTCAATCTCTCTCCCTCCCTCCCTCAATCTCTCTCCCTCAGTTCTCTCACCTTCAGTTCTCTCTCTACTCTCTCTACTCTCTCTACTCTCTCTACTCTCTCTACTCTCTCTACTCTCTCTACTCTCTCACTCTTGTCTCTATCCCAATAACTAGAACACAGCACATAACTAAAGCAAACAGGTCCTATTGGAGGGAGATTTAGAACGTTGGTACAATAAATGTCATTTTATTTTGAATGTAGCTCCGTTTTGCATTCACGATCACATTAGCAAAACAAGAGATACAGTGTCAGTTATAAAATACTTTTTAATTTAATTACACTATTGACTGCATTTTCTTTCAGCTATAAATGAATGCATTGTATTGTACATTTTTTAACCAAAATCGCATTCATTAAAACGTCTCCCTTTTATTTGAACTTGAAACTATGTAGAACATGTTTTATGGTTATCTGTTATTTCTATAATATTTAAAATGTGTTTTAGTGAATTTCTGTACTTAGTTTTTCACACATAGCTTCTCCATTTTGGCTTTATTTTTGCTAAATAAATCATGACACGGTGTAATATGTCATGTGATGTTGTTCATCTGAGGTTGTATTTACCTAATTTTTAGACCTGCTAAGGAACAGATGATTGTTATTATGTCCTGATATGTAAAACCATAGAATTCAAAGAGTACTTTCTTTTTCACATGACTTTATATATATATACACACACAGACACTTAACCCTTTGGGTCTTTATTACTTACTGTTGCTTTCTGTTGCAGTGATTTTATATAAAGACACACCCAGGTGCAGCAGACATTATTGCACCCTGACGAATTATTTAACACCTAGTGGTATTGAAAACAGTGGGTAAAGAGATTGTACGTGTTATCTAATGCATTGAGGATTGAGCCTCTGATTGAGCCACCTGTTCTGAAGCAGGGACTGATTGAGCCACCTGTGCTGAAGCAGGGACTGATTGAGCCACCTGTGCTGAAGCAGGGACTGATTGGGCCACCTCTGCTGAAGCAGGGACTGATTAGGCCACCTGTACTGAAGCAGGGGCTGATTGAGCCACCTGTGCTGCAGCTGGGCTATCCTGAAAACCTGACCTGTTGGGGGGCTTAAGGACTAGAGTTGAGCACCGTTGCCCTAAGGGTTAATTTTACCTTTCATAAAGAATTCTTAAGAGCACCGCTATGGTTTCAGCGCATTCGGTGCAAAATTGATCCTTTCAGCACAGCGCTCCTTATTATATTTTAGTACACTTTTATTTCTGTATTGTAGGCTTGCAACAATTCCAGCGACTGATAACAATTGAGATATTAGATCAGTGAGTTTCTCCGCAATGTGGAATCCAGGTCGCTGGGAAGGGACCTGTATTAATCTCTCTTTCTTTTGAACATAAATCCATTAACCTGTGCCGATAACCCAACCTCTAACGTTTGTCAAAAAACAATGCAATAAATGATACAGTAGCTTTGTGATCACATGAGATTTGGAAGGACATTCTGCAAGGTAAAGAAATGTTTAAAGCTGCAGACCGAGCAATATCATACTGTATATGTGTGTTTTTAATAAATCAGTTCTGTACTATGAGAAAATACTTGGAGCATTTTTTTTTAAACAACTCTGAATGATATTTTTCATGTATAATACTGTAACACGCATTTTTTGTTTCTAATAGCAACCATTTACAAAGTCACATCGCCTTCCTCTTCAGAAACAGGCTCTGGCACAACACAGTTTGAGCCCCACCCTCTCTCTAGCAGTGCACCAATCTTGGGTCTTCTTCTGCTACACAGCTATTTAGTGAATCCCTGAGCCGAATCTTTGCCGATCGATCTGCAACTTAGCTAATTATTTATCATTTTGTGGATTGTATTGATGCACAAATTAACAGGAAAAAAACAAAAAAGCAGGAGCTTGGACTGCTGCTTTAAATAAATATTCAAATCAAATGCAGCTATGAAAAAAATCTTGGTAATTTGCTTTAAAGCAGGAATCCCAATTACCTACACCCCCCCCCCCCCCCCCTTCCTGGTTTCGGAGATACTTTCCAATGAAATTACCGGTATTACTTCCTGTTCTTACTTCCTGGGGATTTAAATTGCTGTCCAATGGGAAGCAGCCACCAATGACATTGCGGCTTCGTCTTTTGCTTCCCCTGGAGGGAGATTTAAACCTGGTAACTTCCCCGTGAAGTATCGCAGGAGCCAGGGGGGGGGGGGGGAGGGAGGGGAGGAAGGGGAGGGGGTCCCGAGAGCTGGAAATAGCACGGTCTGTAATGCCTTGTTAGGTCTTTACTATGCTCTTAAAATGTTCAGAATCTGTCAGAGCATGTGTCATACCTGATGACTAGGAGTAATCATGGCTGTCCGAATATCTGGGACACACTGTGACCACAAACATTCTGGCAATAAAAAAGGTGAATGTTACTTAGCCACGTAAAGAATTCAGCGTCTCAGTATTGGTATGATGGTCTGTAAATGGTTAATAGTTCTCTTCTGTACTAAGACGCAATGGGTTTGTGGGGTTTAGCAGCCTGCTCATCAGCAGCGCACAACCCACAGCCAACCTTGCCATTTCACCCCATCTGCCCGGTTGTGCCTTGTCCACTTATTAATGAACAGCTAATACCCCCCTACACACACACTGTATACAGGTGCAGCCAGTGCCGGACTGAGAGCTAATTACTCCCCGGGCGGACTGAAAATTTGGTGCCCCTGTAAAAATTTTAGTCTGCCCGCCGGATGTTCTCGCCACTCTGGTCTCGCCAACCGCAGGGCGCCTCACTCCAACGCCTTTTGTGAGCGTGCCCGCCCAGCAGGACGCACGCACGGCCGCCACTCAGACACCATTTGTGCGTGCGCCCACCCACTGACCAGCAGAGACACACACACAACATACACACAGACTGACCTACACACACTGTCCAGCGAGAACCAGCTATATAAGTAGGAGCTTTAGAAAAAATACAGTGTGCACTGTCCTTTAACTCCTATCTCATCACAGTCAGTGTAGTTCTGCCTGCAGTTCCCAGTCTCCCGTGGTCAGCGGGGCAATTCCAGGCACAAATAAACAAAAAGGGGCGCAAAGGAGAGCCAACAAAGACAAAATTAGTCAAACAAATTACAATTTATATGTACGAATGGAACAAATAACACTTACATAAAATAAACGTGGATCACAGTGATCCTGATCACCCGCAACGCCACATTGGATCGGGCCGCAGTTCACTGAAGCCCCGCGATTCAAAAGTCCTAGTGTCAAGCGGTGAGGTCATACGCAGCAACGTAAGATCCGTGACGATGGACTGCGGAAGCTGCCACCTGTGCATACCCACGAGGACGCCGACTAAAAGACTGAAACGGCATCTTTTATCCATCACTAGGGCCGGAACTTTCTTTTTCCTGTTTACACACTAGGACTTTGGGATTTTGTCTTTGTTGTCTCTTCTTTGCGCCCCTTTTTGTTTATTTATACAAGTAGGAGCTGCGATGCTCACAGGCGCCCTCTGTGGCAGAATCTGCAGCTGCATGTTTCTCTCCATCATAGCACAGCAGCAACGTACGTGCTGTACTGGCCCCACCCCTGAAGATACTGGCACCGCTCCCTGAAAATACTGGCACCGCTCCCTGAAAATACTGGCACCGCTCCCTGAAAATACTGGCACCGCCCCCTGAAGATACTGGCACCGCCCCCTCATTCTCTGTCCCGGCTAAACCGGGAGGATATATATATATATATATATATATATATATATATATATATATATATATATATATATATATATATATATATATATATATATATATATATATATATATATATATATATATATACAGTAGAGGCAACTCTTATTCTAACAAAAACCAGTGGCAATTCCCCAAAAGACCCAGGTACACCCAGGTACATTCTGAATACATGCCTTAAACTTTCCTTAAACTAGCCCCAGCATTTCTGCATTGATTAATGGCCTATCAGATTAACAGCGGGGGTCCCTGGCAGTCCCATTCAAACTGAATTGGACTGCCAGGGATCACTGCTGTGTTAATCCTATGGGTCGTTAGTCAATGCAGAAATGCCTTAAACGTGCCTCAAACTAGTCCAGAACATACCCAGCACATACCCAGAATGTAACCCGGCTAGTTTACAGCAAATGTTAGAATAAACGTTGCCTCTACTGTATATATATATATATATATATACATGGAGGTCTGTGTGTATCTATATAACAGTATATATATAGGTGTGGGTCTGTGTGTATCTCTATTACAGTATATATACAGGTGTGGGTCTGTGTATATCTATATAACAGTATATATACAGGTGTGGGTCTGTGTGTATCTGTATAACAGTATATATACAAGTGTGGTATGTGTGTCTATATAACAGTATATATATACAAGTGTGTATCTATATAACAGTATATATACAGGTGTGGGTCTGTGTATCTATAGCAGTATATACAGGTGTGGGTCTGTGTGTATCTATATAACAGTATATATACAGGTGTGGGTCTGTGTGTATCTATATAACAGTATATATACAGGTGTGGGTCTGTGTGTATCTATATAACAGTATATAGCAAATAAAAAGACAGGCCTGCAATCCTGCCTTTCACTATTATAACCTAGCATACAGTACTTCCACTGCAGCAAGGGATTCTGGGAAATGACACGCAAATGAGCACACTGTGTATCTATGTGGGTCTGTGTGTATTTATATAACAGTATATAAGATTTAAAGCTCTCACTAGGGCGGCCCTCAGTACCTATCGCTTTGCGCTTGTTCTTACTTTGTGTATCATTCTGTTTATGGAAATACTCTTCGCTCTTGAACTGCACTGTGGAACACGCTGGTTCTTTTCTAAGTAAATGATAATACATTTGATGCAGAGAGATGCCCTTTGTGCATCGATGTCTCGTGTTCATTGCCATGGCTTAGATTTTAGGAGGCATTTTGAAGCGATTATGGGACAAGCCTATAGTGGCATGCATCAACTTTCATGCTGGCAGCCATAGGGTTAACGCTCGTGTCTCTTTCTGCAAGAGCTCCGTACATAGCAGCCAGCGGTTCATTATAAACGTTTAACCGCATCTCATTGAATATTTGAAATAAGAGTCATTTATTAGGTCCGGGGACCTAATAAATTACTCTTATTTTCTATTCTTGTGCTCTGCCGGTATTATGGATCACACAACCTTAATGAACTATTTCTTGTTCCTTTACCGTACTCCACCATGGCCTTCTGTGAGGCACCTAATCAAGTGTCTGTGCGGCCATCTTGTCGAACTACGCTGAATATTTGGAGAGATGGAATTCAATGTGTTTTAAGCGTAGACCGAGAGAGTAGAAGGTGAGCCCTTGCCGAATGCAATCTAAAAATGGGAGATTATAATCGCTTTCGCCAACCCGAGGTAAACTAACTGGAACAGCTGTCACTCCGAGTAACTACGCAGACCTGCTTTTATTACTCTTTGTTCTCAGATAACACATGACTGATGCCCTCTGTCATACATTCTCCTCACAGAGGAATTCACATGTACACACCAGGATTGGAGTAAGTTGGGGCAGAGGGCTGCTTAGGACGGTAGCCCTATAAGGGGCATTGGTCACCTCCGTCCCTCCTTTGTAGGTAAGCAGATCGCAAGGCCAGTCAAATACACAGAGTATAAAACAGGAGCGACAGGCAGACGGGCTGCCGTTCAGCCGCCATTCAGGACCCAAGAACAGTCAGGCGCTGGCCGTTTTGCCCCAAAGGTAAGTGATTAGCATTTGCATTAGTGGTTATCTTTAGGGGTTTTAGGGTAAGGGGTAAGGTTAGGGTAATGGGTTAAAAATTTTAGGGTTAGGATAATGGGTTGTGGTTAAGCTTTTTAGGGTAAGGAGTAAGGTTGGGGCTTTAGGGTAAGGGGTTAAGGTTTTTAGGGTGAAGATTAGCATTAGGGTTTTTTGGGTGTGGGGTAAGGTTAGGTGTTACCTTGGTGGAAAAATGGCCGGGAGTTGGCTTAATGGCGGTGGTGGAGTGCCTGCAGCGACATGTCCTAGGCCAGGGGTGGCCAACTCCAGTCCTCAAGGACCACCGACAGGTCTGGTTTTCAGGATATCCCTGCTTCAGCCCAGGGGGTGCAGTCAATTTGACTGAGCCAGTGATTGAGCCACCTTAGCTGAAGCAGGGATATTCTGAAAACCTGAGCTGCCGGTGGATCCTTGTGAACTGGAGTGGGCCACTCCTGATCTTAACAAATGGGTAGAGGGACAGGTGTCACCTAGAGCATGGACGCACACCTAGTCCACACACAAACCAAAGCCAGCTCTCTCCTTGGTGGTGCCGGTGGAACAGCAGTGGGGATAATGGGCTCGGATACAAGACAGGGTCTAGGATCTGGCCTCCCACAATGGCCTGGCCTCCCACCATGGCCAGGTCGGGAGACGAGGTCACAGACCTTCTCAAATACTTACTGCACCACATTGGTGACTATTTGGGAAGCCAATTATCTCCAGACTGGGCCACACTTATATTTATACTAAATGTATTTAGAATTTGAGAACATAGATTCCCAAAATGCTTGTGGCATCAAAATTCACTGTTGGTTGAACATCTTCCACTGAAAGGAACTCTGTGGAATGTGTGTCAAAGGAACACAAATGTGCACTATGGCACAATGCAGTCAGTATACAACCAAAGACAAAAATAATCAAAGCTACATCCAATGTGACAGAAAATACATAGTAAAATACTTAAATGATTGTATTCTCATAAGTAAGGGCCATTTAGTTAAACCCTTTGGCGAAAGCGTTATAAGCCTGCAGCCACAGCACGGTGCTCGAGCGCGCTCGCTCTCTGCCCGGACGAGGCCTTAGGCCTGGGACCCGCTGCGCTCGTTGGCGCGGGCGGCAATGTAGCGAGTTCCCCACCAGCAGGGGAATCCTTGCGAGCCGGTCCCGGTCCCCACTGGCTGCACAGCTGACTACACGCTGTGGCGCGTCAGCCGCTAGGAGACACCACAGAATGGTGTTTCCTAGCGTTGACGCGTCACGTGTGTGGCTGTGAGCCAATGGGGAGGGGAGGCTGCGGGAGGAGGAGAGGCTTCGGGGAGCGGGGAGGAGTGTGGAGTGAAAGCAGCGTGAGTGCCTCTCTGTGTGTGTGTCTGAGTGCGTGCGTGCGTGCCTGCCTGTGTGTGTGTATGTGTGTGCCTGTCTGTGTGTGTGTATGTGTGTGCCTGTCTGTGTGCGTGCCTGTCTCTGTCTGTGTGTGTGTGTGTATGAGTGCGTGCGTGCGTGCCTGTCTCTGTCTGTGTGTGTGTGTGTATGAGTGCGTGCGTGCCTGTCTCTGTCTGTCTGTGTGTGTGTGTGTGTGTGTGTGTATGAGTGCGTGCGTGCCTGTCTCTGTCTGTGTGTGTGTGTGTATGAGTGCGTGCGTGCCTGTCTCTGTCTGTGTGTGTGTGTGTGTGTGTGTGTGTGTGTATGAGTGCGTGCGTGCCTGTCTCTGTCTGTGTGTGTGTGTATGAGTGCGTGAGTGCCTGCCTGCGTGTGTTTTTTTTACTTACCTGCAGCCCGTGGCAGCCCGAGTCCATGGAGGGAGGGGGGGGAAGAGTAGCGGGTCCCTCCGCTCAAGCCACGCCCCCCCTCCCTGTCAATCCTCCCACTCCCGCCCACCTCCCGCTCCGGCCCCTCACGTCATGGCCGCGCCCCCTCACGTCATGGCCGCGCCCCCCCCGACCCGTTTGGCCACGCCCCCCCGCTCCGAGAAAAGTATCCTGTAGACCGCAGATCGCGGTACAGCGAGTTGCACGCGCCGCCGGCAAGCAAGCCAGCCGTGCGGACGCGTGCAACGGGACCTTAGCCTTAGTCTGCAGCCGCATCACGGCATGACCACTATGCAGGTCCTAACACTACCATGCAGTCTCTGTTGTGTATCTGTGTGTGAGTGTATTAAGATGTTTTGTGTCAACCTGGGCCTGTGAGATATTTTGGGAGTGGCTATGGGGGCAGGTAGGGGAAGAGGTATAAAGAACGTTTATAGGAGCAGTTAGGGGAGAAGATGTTATAGGGCAGGGGCGGGCAACCTTTGTTGAGGAAGGGCACCCCTAAGGGTTTTTTAAATCCCGGGGTACCCCTGCTCTTCAGCCCTCACTCATGGTCTCCTCGCTTACATCCTCGCATATTATACTTGCCCTTTGACTCAACACACACCACAAGGGTGCGGCATAGGAGCAGTTAGGGGATGGGTTATACAGAGCAGTTAGAGGAGCAGTTAGGGGAGGAGTTATAGGAGCAGTTGGAGGAAGAACTATAGGGAAAGGTTATAGGAGCAGTCAGGGGAGATGTTTTTGGGAGCGGGTTATAAGAGCTGTTAAGGCAGGAGCTATACAGAGCGGTTATAGGAGCAGTTAGGGGAAGAATTACAGGGAACGTTTATAGGAGCAGTTACGGGAGGATTTATAGGAGCTGTTAGGGGAGGAGTTATAGGAGCAGTTAGGGGAGGAGTTATAAGGAGAGGTTATATGAGCAGTTAGGGGAGGAGTTGTAAGGGGAGGTTATATGAGCAGATAGAAGAGGAGTTATAGGGAGAGGCTATAGGAGCAGTTAGGGGAGATTTATAGGGAGTAGTTGTAGGGGAAGTTAGAAGTGTAGTTCTGTAGAGTTATAATAGGATGCATCAACGTTTGAGTCTGTAACTACAAATATTTTCTTTTTTTCTTTTCAATAACTAAATCTTCCAGGCCTCGGGTGACATTAACCCCTGTGTTTAAAGACTTGCACCCAGATTTAAGAAACTTGAATAAACAATGCTGTGCACAGTTTGCTGTCACAAACGGACATAGGAGGGTAATTCTTGTGAAGGACAAAATTGACTCTTCCTATTACATTTCGACTCTCAGTTCTGTAAACTCAACTCATCTTCCGTACAACTGCACAAAGCAGCGTTCTAATAAATTCCATGGTCTTATAAAATGGTATTCTATATATGCAATACTGTTTGGCTCCTAAATTTTAATGCAACATTTTTATTTCCAATAATCACATGATTTACTGTATATTCAAGCTCCAATTTCTTCTTTGTCAAAAGACGTTTGTACCATTATGATTCACATTGCTTTTGACATACTTTGTACATTACTCCGCATACCACACCTAAAATCTACATTTCCCTAAAGGTTTCATTGCCAACCATATGGGGAATGGCCCACGCAATAATTTTAATCACTATTTGTTTACACAACCATTTAATGATCATGTTACCCAGTAGTTAATTGAAATGGAGCCTTTATTGGTTGAGTACATGTCGGAATGGGTGTTTTGCCAGGTTGAATAACAAATTGTTTGTAGATTAAAGGTTTTGTGAATGCTAACAGACGCTTGTATCAAGAGGAAACAGGATTAAGAGTAAAATATGTCCCATAAATAATTCATTTTTTTTTTTAAATGTTACTACTCATCGTTATCAGAGGTCACCTCTAGCTTGGAGCCTGGTTACATCAAACTTATACCGTAGAATGGAGTCGTTTGGGGTAAGCAAAGTTGCAATTGGCCAAGAGAAAACAATTCTTGTGTTCTAACCTCTTGAAATGATTTGGGTGTTGCATATTGTAGGAGGCATGTGCAGAGTATAACCAGGGAGAGGTCGTTAAGGGAAAATAAACGTTGGATTTTATTTAGCCCGAGGCTTTACACAGCGCAGCTTCATGTCAGCATGCAAAAACAAATGAAACAAGCTTAGTCCTTTGTAAGGCCAGGTCCCCGGTGGTGACGGAGGCGCGGGTGGCGCCGTGCGCGCCGCACACCAATCACACCACTGTAGTGGCAGAGCCCCTCATACCAACCTCTGACTACAAAGTCTAAAGAGGTACCTGTAAGCAGGGGGCTCTTTATATCAGTCTGGGTTGGTGTCTGTGGGGTGCACCCTCAAAGTGGGTTCCAGGGTCCGCTGTATCCAGGAATAGAGGAACTGGTCCCCGGAGATCTCTCTCTGGCAGCACAATCCCTTTGTGCCACAGAACCCTGTGCAGTTCGTGTAGCACACTTTTAAACCGGCTTGGTGAGCCAGATGGAGACAGAAATGAACCAGCTCCTTACTGGACTCGTCAGCTACTGTAGCACACAGACTTACATCCCTCACATTCAGGTACTATTAAACACCTCAAGTCATAAATCACACACTACACAGGGTGAGGGATGGGCTCTAGTCACATTCCAAGATGCACTGTTTTTGAGTAAACCCATTGCTTGCTTTATTCAATGTAACATCGCCGAAAGAAAAGATCAGTGTATCGCGAAAGCTCGCACAAATAAAAGCATTTTGTTAGCCACAGAACGGTATCGTCTATTCATTTTTTATTATTAAAGCTCGTCAAACACGGTACTGATACATATATATATATATGTATATATATATATATATGTATATATATATATATATATATATATATATATATGTATATATATATATATGTGTGTGTGATAAAGAATCACTGGCACTCCAATAAAAATTCAATAATGAATAGGTGCATGTCCCATATAAATAATAAAAGTATACATTACCGCATAGCAGCATATATATATATATATATATAAGCATACATTACCAAGCGGCAAAGAGGCGACAGCACTCATGGGATAGGTAACAAAAATTATGTATTAAACATAGCACAAAACTCCAACATTTCGATCCCTCTATCTAGGGGATCTTCCTCAGGGGTGTGCAGAGAACAAGTGACCATTAGTGACTTTTATACCTATCACCCAGTGACATAGACCACACCCACATAGGTTTGATTTTAGTGAAACATTAGGATCATTTGTGTAGGAACTACGAAAACGAGGATCACAGTATGCGCATGTGCCGTCACTATGACCACCACGGATGCATTAGGAAGCCTCAGAGCGGCGTTTTTGGCCACCACACAGGTGCGGTTACCATGCCAACTGTGGAAGCTATGCGGAGAGTGTGGGGAAGCCTCCTAGTGACGGAGATACTACACGGAAACAAATCATGTGATTGGAATAGACCAATGGGAACATTGCAGTATGGATGCAGCTTCTCCTCCCGGACTCTGTGACTTTCACCTACATTGGCGCGCAAATATTATGTTTTTTAATAAGTGGGTGTGGTCTATGTCACTGGGTGATAGGTATAAAAGTCACTAATGGTCACTTGTTCTCTGCACACCCCTGAGGAAGATCCCCTAGAGGGATCAAAACGTTGGAGTTTTGTGCTATGTTTAATACATCATTTTTGTTACCTACCACCTGAGTGCTGTCGCCTCTTTGCCGCTTGGTAATGTATGCTTATATTACCTTTATGGGACATGCACCAGCTTATTACTAAACCTGTACAGGAGTGCCAGTGATCTTTTACCATATATATATAATTTACACTGGTTGAAATGTGATCGTACTGCCACTGCTTTTTAATTTACTACCCCAGAGAATCACAACGTCGTGTGCCGCGGCGGATTTAAATCTCCATTTTGTTTCCCAGCAGGGGATGGGACAGGGGGGACCTTTAGAGGTAACGCGGTTCAGCTTAGGACATCCGTTGCTTCCCACCTATGCTAATAAAAAATATGTAAATGTTGGTGGAACCCACGCCTTTAATTGTGTTTACCTGGTTTATTTCTGACTACATTTCTGTTATTTTACATTTCCAGTTTAAGGGCCTCATGCAGAGAGCAGCGCTATTTACAATCTCGCCATTTTCCGGAGAAAATCGCGCAAAAAACAGCTGAAAATGGCGAGGTAGGAAGAACGCGCCATTTTTTTTTTCTATTTGAAAATCTCGCCGCGCGGCTGGCGAGAAACTACATCTCGCCAGTCTGAAAAATATCCGAATTCAGAAAGGCGCGCTCGCCATCTAGCGGCTGTTTTTGGCGCGATTTTCTTCAATTTTCTCCGCCAACTAAAGTTGGCAAGAAGCAGGAGGTCGCCGGCTATAGGGAAAAAAAAAATGCGCGTTTTTTTTTCTCCCTTTCAGCTGCGCGAATCTCCTCATTTACAATTCTCCACATGCAGTAATGCTAAAAATAGCGGATTTCGCCCATTTCTGCATATGGAGAATAAAACTCTCCATTAAACCTACTTTTTATTCCCCTCTCCAATTTTAAAAAGCGCTGCTCTCTGCATAGGCCCCTAAATGAGATAAAAAATTATTTGGTAACAAACATTAATCTCTACCCTGCTGGATGGGCCGGCAGAACGCCAGGAGTTCCTTGACAAAATATAAAAAGATGTAACTATGAATGCCTGCGTTTCTGTTGATGTGTTATTAATAGGTTTGTAGGTACACTTTCTGCCTAGGATGGTTTTAACCTGACACCGCTTACTGATCAATTATACACGTGAAAACTGGGAATATCACATGAAAACTGGGAATATCACGTGAAACCTGGGAATATCACATGAAAACTGGGAATATCACATGAAAACTGGGAATATCATGTGAAACCTGGGAATATCACATGAAAACTGGGAATATCACATGAAAACTGGCAATATCACGTGAAAACTGGGAATATCACGTGAAAACTGGGAATATCACGTGAAACCTGGCAATATCACGTGAAACCTGGCAATATCACGTGAAAACTGGGAATATCACGTGAAACCTGGCAATATCACGTGAAACCTGGCAATATCACATGAAAACTGGGAATATCATGTGAAACCTGGCAATATCACGTGAAAACTGGGAATATCACATCATTAAAAAACATTTTCTCCTTGTGTTTAAAAAAAACAAAGCTGGAATGAAGAATTACAGAAGCACAGGAAAGAAACTAATATCACTTCATTAATTCTGAGAGTTTAAAACACGGGGGGATTATTCTACGTTGGAGAAGGCATTATTATTAATATTCACTGTACAGTCTTGCATTATTGAGTTTACTAGTTCTACATAAAAGTGTCAGAATAGGGGATAAAATATTGGTAAGCTGGCGTGACCTTGAATTGACATTGATGTGTGCTTGTGGTTTAAAGCAATAACACATGCTTTTTTTTTTTTTTTTTAAATAAATTTGTTCTGTAGTATTAAATAATAGTGACTGTTTTTATTTTTATTCAACTCTTAATGCCATTTTAATGTGTTTTAAAGCATCCTTTGATTTCTATAGTGGATTTAGCACACTTCCCAAGCAGTTTAAGATCTTTGTAACACTTTCCTGTTTGTGATAATGTAATGCCAATGTTCCCAGTAGTTTGAGTTGCAAACTGTAACAATAGATAATGTTACCATAGTAATGTATGAATACATTGTAGCTGCTGAGTTACACTCACTGAAGAAATTTTCACAGATTTATAACAGGAGCACAAAATGATTGCCAGCGTAGTTAAAAATGTAGAATTATACATTGTCATGTGCTTTACATATACACAGAATAAAAAAAAGGAAATAAAAAAAGTTAGATAGTAATGTTGTTGCTTTAAAAGGACAAGAATAATGGGGAAACTGCAGGTCAGAGAGGAATGTATTATGTATGAGAGGGAAATACTAGGTGGTTAGAAAATGTTAACTCTTTCCTTTAAAGCAGCAATGAAATCTGTCATTTATTTATTTATTTTCCCTTTAATATGTGCATGAATACAATCCACACAATGATAAGTAATTAGTTAAGTTGCCAATCGATCCGTTCTCCTGAGATCGATCGGCGAAGATTCGGCTCAGGGGTTCTCTAAATGGCTGTCAGTGCAGCAGAAGAGGACCAAAGATACAAAGTTCTGTGGGAAAGATCATGTGACCAGGCAGTTACTAGATACAATTGGTGCACTGCTAAAGAGAGGGCATGGCTCAAAAAAGGGTGTGCCGGAGCCTGTTTCTGAAGAAGAAGGGGATATGACTTTGTAAATGGTTGCTATAGAAACAAAAAATGATTGTTACATTGTAATACATAAAAAATGCTACAAATATTTTCTCATAGTACAGAACTGTTTTTTTTTTTTTTTTTTAAATACATGTAGGATATTGCTTGGTCTGCAGATTTAAAAAGCCATCTCTCTCTGCACATTTTTGACATTTTTAAAGCTTTCATTACAACCAGGGTGTCTGTTTTCTCTTCTCTAATTTTTTACCCCATGGTCACTGATTTTGTGAACCCGAAACCTACATTATTATGGTTGCTACGCCCCTTTCACTACTTTTTTTTTCTAACGAGACGTTGTGTAGTCTGCATGTAAAACAGCTCTGTGCTGTCTGGTGGAGTGGAGAAAGTGAGAATGAATAGCATGTGGACACAGCTGTGGGTCTTTTAAAATGAAATAAAATCTGCGTTATCACACAGGAGAGAGAATAACACAGGAGAGACAGACAGACATAGGAGATGGAGACAGACAGATACAGGCAGGGCCATCTTAACAACGGGCAAAGCAGTGCACGGGCCCGGTCTACACTGCCGCTCCCAGCCTCCCACGCGCTCACTAGCAGCAGCAGGCACCGGGAGTGCTGCACTGCTTGGCTGCGAGCGGTCGTGACGCGAGCCGGGGTGCCAGGCAGGGGGAGGGCGAGCGGGGCGGGGTGCCGGGCGGGGGAAGAGCGAGTCGGGGGGCCGGGCAGGGGGAGAGCATTGGTGGGCATGCATGGGCCGGGTGCGTGGGGCCCCCAATGCTGTGGGCCCTCCGGGCTATTGCCCAGCGTGCCCATACATTAAGACGGTCCTGAACGCAGGAGACAGAGACAGACAGACATAGGAGAGGGAGACAGAGACAGGAGACAAACAGACACAGACAGCAACAGGAGAGAGACATAGGAGAGGGAGACAGACAGATAGATACAGGAGACAAACAGACACAGACAGCAACAGGAGACTTAGGCTGGGTCCATGATGACCGTGTGCGTGACATCACCCGCATTTTAGCGGGTGCGTTTTGTGGACTGGGTAGACAAGACGGGGAGGTATGTCGGGGAGGGTGGCCGTGACATCATGGCCATGAAATTGATCTGATTCCTCATGCACCACGCGCCCCTCGCGCTGGCACATGTGCGGTCTATAGTTGCCGTCAATTGCCTTAAGACATTGTGATCGCACCATGCGCACTCTCCTCCGTGCGGTCTCGCCGACCATGGACCCAGCCAGAGAGTTACAGGAGACAGACAGACACAGGAGAGAGAGACAGACAGAGGAGTCAGAGAGGGCAGAAAGTTACAGAAAACACAAGTAATAAACAAGTTAAAAATATAGATATACTGTAGCAGTCCTATAAGAATCTACAGGATCTATGTCCACATCTCCTCCAAACAAGTAGACATCTTACCGTGACCCCATCTTTCATAACTTTGCCCAAACTTGGTGTCTAAGTTTCTTTTTGGATTGAACAGGGAAAAATAGTGCATATTTTTGCTTTCAAACCAACAGTGCAATTGGCCATCATATACTGTATCTCATCTTCTGCTCTTGTCGGCCCGCTGCTGATGAAGCCTTCCCAATGGTCTCCCAGCAGTGCGGCTGGAAACCTCTCTTCTCCACGTCGCTCCAACATATTTCCACATTTTATTCTCCCATCTTATTTTTTGGTGTCTTGGTCTCTTGAGTCCAGTGGAGTACCATCTTTGTCCAATGATGGTCATTACTTCTTGCGATATGATTAATATCATTTCTACCTGTTTCATTAAATAGAAAATATTTGTAGTTGTCTTGCTTTATTTTGTATCAAAATAGTACTCTCGGCCATAACTCTACCTGCCTTGAACTCTCGATAAAAAGATGGGGCAACGGGGCAGTCACGTGGTCTTAATAATATTCCAGCGCTGAAATTGAGCCCTGAATGATTGGGCGAATCTGATAATCTTTGACATTTAATATTTATAACATGTTTAATCAGGAAATAATGGTGCTTTTGTTACATGTATCCTACCAGAATAAGAAAGTAGGAGAAGGGTGGCCAACTCCAGTCCTCAAGAGCCACCAATTCAGGTTTTCAGGATATCCCTGCTTCAGCACAGGTGATACAGTCATTATGACTGAGCCACTGATTGAGCCACCTGTGCTGATGCAGGGATATCCTGAAAATCTAATCTGTTGGTTACCCTTCAGGACAGGAATTGTCCCCCCGTGTTGTAGACTCTCGGGGGGTAATATGAGGTGCAGGAAGTCCAAAGGGATATAATAAGAATCTCAAAGGTATGCCAACGATAACTTTAAAAAAAATGAGACTATTGTACACTGAAAAGGGTTTGCTGAGCATTACATTGTGTGTACGATAGTTATTTGGTATTTTTTCTGGATTTACAGTATCTTTATTTTTAAGAGCATGGGATCTGCTACTAAATCTATACTGGTAATTGGCTTCAGGAGTTCACCGATTTCATATCATATTGAAAGCCATGGCACACGGTAGACTTTTTTCTAGGTAGTGAAGGATATAAAGTAAGAAGCATGTTGTCGAAAGCTTCAGTAGCTTCTCTTCTCAGTGGGAGGTTAGAAGAAGCTTTGTGTGACTCTCCATCTGCTCCCATTGGCTCACAGCTGTGAGGATCATTAAACAAGTAGTGTTGTACAATGATGTTCTGTTAGACTGAAGGAGAGACTTCTGCTTTAAGAAAGGCCAGTTCCTCCTAAAACCAAAGTGTACTAATGGCAGTGACATGTTTAAGGGGTCAGTCACTTCTAGGAGCAAAGTGACATGCAATGGCAGTGACATGTTTAAGGGATCAGTCTCTCCTAGGGTCAAAGTGTACTAATGGCAGTGACATGTTTATGGGGTTGCATCTGAGGGATTGGTGCCTTTTTTATTTTGACCAAACACCTACAGTACTTTAAATCATTTTAGTTAGTTTGTAAACATGCTGGCTGCTCCCTTTTGTCTGAAGGTCACTTATACATAGTTACATAGTTACATAGTTACATTGTAGACGAGGTTGAAAAAAGACATAGAATATCCATCACCCAAAACCAATACAAACTTTTTTTTTTTTTACATATTTATGGTGTGCCTATCCCTTTGTTTCATAGTTACATAGTTACATAGTAGATGAGGTAGAAAAATACTTACATCCATCAAGTTCAACCTATGCTAAATATAGACGACAGATACTTTATCCTATATCTGTTTCAGTCCCTGATTTTCATCAAATGCCGCAGTTTTTATCTTTTCCCTGTTTGGGCTTAAACTCTTAAAACCGTATTAACTTGACACTGCCTGATTTGACGCGATCGCTCTTATCAAAGAGGAAACATTTTCAATAGATTGGTAAACTCTAATTGACTGATTTATTAATATAAACCAAACCGTCATTTGGCGACACTCCAGTTTGTGTTTTGTTAGGAAACGGAAATAAAGCAATAATGCGGCAGAAATAGAGACGCTATTAGATAAATACCATTATAATAATTATTTTTAAGTGATCTAATTTGTTTTATAAATCATTGATGAATGTGCCCTGGGTTCTATCTTTGTCATTCTCTGAAACATCACAACAAAGCGGTTAATGCATAAATGTGACTAGGTTCTGTCTGGAGTCTTCTTAAAGATGCAGTCCAAGCAACATGGTTTTATTTTTAAAACGTAGGGTTGAAGTGGGGGTCTCCGGAGCTGAACTGCGTTCATTTCAGCTCTTGGGACCCCCTGCTTCCTGAGATACTTATCTCTATAGGGGATGTCCGTAGCAGCTCTGGCTGGGCTGTGTGGGGCTATCGAAATGGCATATTTAAATGTCCGGGGTCAGGCGGGCCAATAAGAAGCCGTGACGTCGTCCCTTGTGTCTTCCTATTGGCCCACATGATCGGGACATTTAAACAGCAGGGAGACTCCGGCGCCCCCTACGGGAGGTAAGTATCTCGGGAAGCAGGGTGTCCTCGGAGCTGAAATCAACCCAGTTCAGCTCCGGAGACCCCTGCTTCAAACCTATTTTTCTTTCCCTTTATTAAGATGAATGGAGAAAATTGTTAGTACAAGAGTCAGCTGCGTGATGGAATCGCTCAGCCTCATTTATCATTGTCGTATTTCAGGGGTAGCCAGCTCCAGTCCTCAAGGGTAACCAACAGGCCAGGTATTAGGGATACCTGCTTCAGCACAGGTGGCTCAATCAGCGGCCCAGTTGAAGACCTGTGCTGAATCAGGGATTAGTAGATACATGTTTGTGGTTACAGTGCGCATTCCTATCTAGGAGACCAGGATGGCCAACTCCAGTCCTCAATGGCACGCAACAGGTCAGATTTTAAGGATATCCCTGCTTCAGCATAGGTGGCTCATTCAGGTGGCCTCACGATCTCACCCGGCACTGAGCCGCGTTAAATTCCACGTGGCCCCGTGCTGACCTGTCAATCACCACCGCACTGCTTGGTGATTGAGGGGAGGGGGGGAGGGCAGGAAATGGCAGATGCAGAGGTGGAGCTAGTAGTAGGGAGCCAGTCAGAGCTCTCCAGTAATCTGCCTGCCCTGCTCTTAGGCTAAGGCCCCGCTCCCTCCGTCAGCGCGCCCGCACTGCAGACAGGCGGGGCGCTGACATACACAGACCGCGATATGCAGTCTGTAGAGAGCGGGAGCCGGAGTGGGAGGTGGGCGGGAGTGGGAGGCTTGAGCGGGAGGGGGGGCGTGGCTTGAGCGGAGGGACCCGCTACTCTCCCCCCCCTCCCTCCACGGACTCAGGCTGGAGCTGCTGATTGAAGGTATAGTAAATAAAGCAACACACACACTCATACACACACACACACGCCGGCACTCATACACACACACACGCAGGCACTCATACACACACACACAGGCACACACATAGACAAACACAGATAGGCACTCAGACACACATACACAAACACAGATAGGCACTCAGACACACATACACACACACAGACAGGCACTCACGCACACACATACACACACACACAGACAGGCACTCACGCACACACATACACACACACAGACAGGCACTCACGCACACACATACACACACACAGACAGGCACTCACGCTGCTTTCACTACACACTCCTCCCCGATCCCTGAAGCCTCTCCTCCTCCCGAAGCCTCCCCTCCTCATTGGCTCACAGCCACACCACGTGACGCGTCGAAGCTAGGGATCACAATTCTCTTGTATCCGCTAGCGGCTGACGCGTCACAGCGTTTAGTAAGCTGTGCAGCCAGGGGGGACCGGGACCGGCTCGGGGTGGGGAACGCCCGTGCCGCCGGACGCAGCGGGTCCCAGCCCTTAATGCACACTGTGGGGAGGCGGGGGCGTGGGGGAGGAGGGGAGGATAGTGTGTCTGTGTGTGAGAGAGAGTGTATGTGTGAGTGTCTGTGTGAGAGTGTGAATGTCTGTGTAAGTGTGAGTGAGAGGGTGTCTGTGAGAGTGATACACACTGACACACACGGATACACCACAGATCGGTGGGCACGGGGTGAATGGGGGTTGCTGGAACGTCCCCCTTCCTACTTAAAACAGCCCTCCAAGCTGCCAGGATTTTTTTTTAATTCTCCCTTTAATATGTGCATCAATACAATCCACACAATGATCAGTAATTAGCTAAGTTGCCAATCGATTGGCGAAGATTCGTCTCGGGGGTTCACTAAATGGCTGTCAGTGCAGCAGAAAAGCGAAGATGCAAAGTTCTGTGAGGAAGATCATGTGACCAGGCAGTCACTAGATACAATTGTGCACTGCTAGAGAGAGGGCAGGGCTCAAAAAGGGGTGTGCCAGAGACGGTTTCAGAAGAGGAAGGGGATGTGACTTTGTAAATGGTTGCTATAGAAACCAAAAATGCTTGTTACATTATAATACATTAAAAATGTCATTCAGAGTTGTTAAAAAAAAACACAGAACGCTGCAAGTATTTTCTCATAGTACAGAACAGAATTTTTTTTTTTAAACACACGTGTAGGATATTGCTTGGTCTGCAGTTTTAACAGAGTGCTGGCTCCTACATATTGCTGTCCACCCCTGAATTATATATACAGCTCAACTCCATTATAGCGCGGTCCTCGGGGGCCACCCGATCCGACCGCGCTATAACTAAAGTCGCGCTAATTTTTTAAAAAATTGGCCGCCGCACGCCCGATCGGGAGGAGGGGGGAGGAGGGAGGAGGAGGTGGAGTGAGGCGCCGGCAGCCCTACATGGCCCCTAGCAGCCACTATAGTTTCCCAGCATTCCCCGCACTCCACTCAGCAGCCAACCATGGATCCACGCACCTATTCCCCCCACCCCCCAGCCTCGCACTGATCCCCGCACCGGCCCCAGCCTCGCGCCAATCCCCGCATCGCCCCCCCCCAGCCTTGCGGCGATCCCCGCACTGCCCCCCAGCCTCGCACTGATCCCCACACTGGTCCCAGCCTCATGCCGATCCCGAACCACCCCCCCAGCCTTGCGCCGATCCCCGCACCGCCCCCCCCCCCTCCAACCTCGCGCCGATCCCCCTGCCTTGCACCGTTCCCCCCCCAGCAGCCCCACGATGCACCCAAAGGTGGGCTGTGACACCAAAGGTAGGGGGGTGGTGGTGTGTGGTGTGGCATGTGTGGTGTGTGTGCTGTGAGTATGAGAAGTATGCAGTGTGCTGTGTGCTGTGAGTGTATGCAGTGTCCAGTGAGTGTGTGCAGTGTGCTGTGTGCTGTGAGTGTATGCAGTGTACAGTGAGTGTATGCAGTGTGCTGTGTGCTGTGAGGGTGTGCTGGTGCTGTGTGTGCTGTGAGTGTATGCAGTGTGCTGTGAGTGTATGCAGTGTGCAGTGAGTGTGTGCAGTGTGCAGTGAGTGTGTGCTGTGAGTGTATGCAGTGTGAAGTGAGTGTATGCAGTGTGCTGTGTGCAGTGAGTGTATGCAGTGTGCTGTGAGTGTGTGCAATGTGCTGTGTGCAAAAAAATGATTAAAAAAAAATAAAAAAAATAATTTTTTTATTTTTTTAATTTGGGGTCCATGCTCAAACCGCGTTATAAGCGATCCGCGTTATAGCGGATCGCGCTATAACGGGTTGAGCTGTACCTGGTTTTGCGCATCGCTGTTTTGGTGGTAATGCCCTACAGTTGCACCTTCCTATCAGTTCTGCCCGTGTAACAACTGCTATAACTAACTACCCTCTTCCCTACTATTACATAACTAACAACGGGTATTTAAGCAGGCCCACGGGATTGCCATTCCCTGCTCTCTTCCCCGAAAACATACAAGAACGTGCTTCCTGATCGAGCTTTAATAACTTCGTCTCTTCACGCCCTCGCCGTAATCCTAACATCAGGTCCAAGGTGTTCCTCTGATCCCGCCGCGCTGTCCTTAGCTAACGCAGGTGTGGGGGATAAGTGCAAGGCAAACATCCCATCCATATGTTTCTATCATTTAAATTAATTTGGTACAGTCATACTGTTAATCTTCTGCGACTTGTTGATTGGCACTTTGCAGACATATTTCTGGAAGGTGCCCAATGCCATTTTTCGCAGTTTTTCTGGCAGTGGCAAAGAGCAACATTTTCACAAATTGGAATCTTGCACAGTTCTGGGAATCCAGCCAAGATTTAAATTAGACAATAACCTCTGCCCTGTATATAGCTTCTATTCTTCAGCTGGGGAAAGAGCGATTTGTTTAATGCAGTTAGCCCAGTAGCATATAATAGACTGATACATGAGTCATTCCTTGGCAATGTGCGTTTCTTACATTTATATAGATTGAACAACTGGTTTGTAATGTACTTGGTTACTGTTGTGCAAACAATAACAATTAACAGTTCTGGAACAAGCCTGAGGTTGGTTCGTAGCTGTGATGATTGAAGACATTTTCAGGAGAGTTGTGTTTTTATGGCTTATTTTATTTTATAGCAACTGTAAGGTTTTATAGCCGGGTTTTTCAGGTTCCTCGTTCCCTGTGTTTAGCAAAAAAATAAACTTTAAGATCCACTGTTTCCCCTAAAATATAAATTGAGCCCGCTTTAGGTTCAGTCACTCGCACACACAAAAAAAAGATTTTAAGAAAGGCACAATAATAAGATGTCACTTTGTCATCTACCGACCCACCTACTGACCTACCCACCTACCTGCCCACATATCTACCTACCTACCGACCTACTCACCTACCTACCCACCTGCCCACATATCTATCCACCCGCCTACCGACCTACCTACCCACCTGCCCACATATCTATCCACCCGCCTACCGACCTACCCACCTACCTACCCACCCACCTACTTGCCCACATATCTATCTACCTACCTACCGACCTACTCACCTACCTACCCACCTGCCCACATATCTATCCACCCGCCCACCGACCTACCCACCTACCTACCCAACTACCTACCCACCTGCCCACATATCTACCTAGCCACCTACCTACCCACTTACCTACCCACCTGCCCACATATCTATCCACCCACCTACCGACCTACCCACCTACCTACCGGCCCACATATCTACCTACCCAACTACCTACCTACCTGCCCACGTATATACCTAGCCACCTACCTACCCACGTGCCCACATATCTACCTACCCACCTATCTGTACTGTATGTATCTTTATATATACACAGTGTGTGTGTGTGTCTGTGTGTGTATCTCTCTCTTTATATCTTTATCTATCTATGTAGGTATATTTGTGTGTATGTCTGCATATATACAGTATATCAAGAAATACACACACAAACACACACACACATATATATATACATATGCTCGGCTAACACGGTACCGATAGCTCTGCACATACACACATATATATATATATATATATATATATAAATGTAAATACAACTGTATGCTCATCTGCAAGTCTTAGGCAGGTCTGCAACCCCGCCTTTCCCCATCATCACCCAGCACACAGCACTTCCACTGCAGCAAGGGATTCTGGGAAATGACATGCAAATGAGCACACAGTGCCACTTTTTGCTTCAAAAACCATTTTTAACATGGTTCCCTATAGGCTTAAGCTTGCTGCATGGTCACAGCTTTGAGCACAGCCAGGGTTAAGGTGCATACCCAGAAAACTACCCACAGACAGCTGTTTCGACCTTAATGGGTCTCATCAGTGTGGGGTTGATTAACTGGGTATGCAAAGAAGCTAAAGGATGGGCCAACCATAATACTGAGTTAAGTTATGGTGAGTAAAAAAAGTGACAAAAACCCTCCACAGCAAAGCAAATATGCAAATGTAAATACAACTGTATGCTCATCTGCATGTCTTAGGCAGGTCTGCAACCCCGCCTTTCCCCATTATATATATATATATATATATATATATATATATATATATATATAAATATTTCCCATAGGAAAAAAGAAGCAGCACTCTGTTGTAATCCAAAAATAGTACGGTATATTAAATATAAAAGGCACACATACAGACCCAACATTTCGGTCCTCAAAGAGGAACCTTCCTTAGGGGGTTGCTGAGTCGTTGGGTCTGTATGTGTGTCTTTTATATTTAATATACCATACTATTTTTGGATTACTACAGAGTGCTGCCTCTTTTTTCCTATGGGAAATATTTTTCTATTCTATCTTTAAGGGACAAGCACCTACACTTATTGAACTACCGGAGTGCCAACTGCTGCATCTATATGTGTGTGTGTGTTTGTGTGGGTTTACTGTATGTGTATGCCTCTTTATATATACTGTACTGTATATGTGTGTTTACGTATTTCTCTTTGTGTGTGTGTAGAAAACTGAAATTAAAGTAGCAATTTCCTTTCCAATTGCCTTTTGTTTTTGGCGGGTTGGGCCCATAGCAGAGGATCTCACGTATTCAGCTGACCTCATACTGGGGACCCCCTCACCAAAATGTTAATGTTTAACAAGAGTGCTCTTCTTCCAAGATGGCCACCTGTCGGTCAGCCAATCAGCAATTCTTATACTCTACACTGATGCTCACTTGCACTTTACAATTAGCTGCCATTTTGGATCCCCCAAAAGTTTCCAGAAGTCAACATTCTCGGTGTTTTAGGCAATGGCATTCCAGTTCTGTGGGAATAAAGAGAGGAAGGGATAACAGAGCACTACTCACGGACTAACAACAGAACAAAGTTCCATAGAAGCGGTGCTACAAATGAATGGGATAACCAATCTCAAAGGCAGATGAAGTGAATAAACTTGCTTGAAGAAACAACATCATAGAAAATGACATAGAGTAAATAAATACTGGTGAAGACAGGGATAAAGCTCATTGAAAGGAGGTGTAGATAAATGTCCTGGTGGGTAGTACAGATGGGGGTTGATATATCCAGCCCTCTGGTTCTCACCTTATTTGGGCTACCTCCCTAGAGCATAAATATCCCTGTACAATCAGTAATTGTCCCATGCTGTATATAAGCCAAGTAGGGAAACAGTACTCACATGAAGTCGTTGTTTTCTTCTGTTGGTGTGCCTCACGTGGTGTAGATAGGCAGATGATCCCAGGAGGGGGAAGAGAACGGAGCACAGCCGTGCAATAAAGGGTAATCCGGGGCTACAGCATGGTGCTAATGAAAAAAATCTTTATGGGCCCAAGACAACATTGTGCAGACAAATAAAAACTACTCTTACGCGTTTCACGCTATACACAGCGCTTCGTCAGAGAGTATGAGTATTTATTAGCACCATGCTGTAGCCCCGGATTACCCTTTATTGCACGGATGTGCTCCGTCCACTACTCACGGACATCCACAGTTAAGAAAAAATTAGGAAGAATGCGTAATCCATAAAAATTCCATTATTTAATGGTCACATGAAAAGAATAGCGATGGTGTCGCCCTACCAACGCGTTTCACGACTCCGCACTATGTCAAGGTATACATATAAATATAACCATGGTTATCCATGAGTAGTGCTCTGTTATCCCTTCCTCTCTTTATCCTTGATCTACCACAACGGAGGCACACCAAGAACCTTTGGAGCCAGGGACATACATGTGGACGTTGCAACCTACCAGTGAGTTCGTTTGCTTCATGAGTTCCCAGATTATCATTGCACTATAGGTATGTTATGGGTGCTTTCACATGCTACGGTTTCTGCACTGTCTTTATACATTACCTTCACCTTCATTAAGTGTTAGGTTACCGTACCAGTATGCTACACTGAGTACCTGTCCCTTATCTTATGAATACACACCCAAGGTTCGTTGTACAGTATGAGAGCATCTTTTTACGTGTACAAACAATCTTTTTTGTGTCTGTATATTGGTCTCCAGCACCAAACAAGTTCTTCATTCAGTTCTGTGGGAAACCTGACCTTTAGGTAAATGAAAAAGCAATACTTTTAATAAAGAATTGACGAGTTATTTACTCCCTGATGGGGACAGTTTTCTTTTCAATTTTCATGACGTTTATTGTGGACATGAACTTCCAGGGCGAAATATTTCTGTTTGAGCAGCTCAACAAAGCAATACAACTTCTATATTTAAATGTTTGTACTGGGATAATGCAACCACATATGAATATTATGGTCAGCGGCCTTCCAAGAGACCCCGTTTATTGATGCTGCTGCATGGCGCATTCCAGCCGCCATTTTGCTCTATTGAAGATTTTATCCCTCCTACACACTTGTTTATGCTTTGATATTTACTTTTATTCTTGCACATGGAGTGGATCATATTTTTTAGCATCTTGTGGTTGTTATGTATTTTTAATTTTTTTAAACAAGGTGTTCTCCAGGGAAAAAAAACAATCTTTGAATAATTCAAAATGGCTCCCAGGGTATTTCCTGTCCCAACCTTCTCTAATAGCGTGTCTGAGATCAGATACATTGTAAGGAACTCCACGCCTCTCTAATAGTGTCTGAGATCAGATACATTGTAAGGAACCCCAACCCTCTTTAATAGCATGTATGAGATAAGATGCATTGTAAGGAACCCCAACCTTCTCTAATAGTGCGTCTAAGATCAGATACATTGTAAGGAACCCCAACCCTCTCTAATAGTGTCTGAGATCAGATACATTGTAAGGAACCCCAACCCTCTCTAATAGCGCGTCTGAGATCAGATGCATTGTAAGGAACCCCAACCCTCTCTAATAGTGTCTGAGATCAGATACATTGTAAGGAACCCCAACCCTCTTTAATAGCATGTATGAGATCAGATGCATTGTAAGGAACCCCAACCTTCTCTAATAGTGCGTCTGAGATCAGATACATTGTAAGGAACCCCAACCCTCTCTAATAGCGCGTCTGAAATCAGATGCATTGTAAGGAACCCCAACCCTCTCTAATAGCGTGTCTGAGGTCAGATACATTGTAAGGAACCACAACCCTCTCTAATAGCGTGTCTGAGATCAGATGCATTGTAAGGAACCCCAACCCTCTCTAATAGCGTGTCAGATCAAATGCATTGTAAGGAACCCCGACCCTCTCTAATAGCGTGTCTGAGGTCAGATGCATTGTAAGGAACCACAACCCTCTCTAATAGCGTGTCTGAGATTATATACATTGTAAGGAACCTCAACTCTGTCTAATAGCGGGTCTGAAATCAGATGCATTGTAAGGAACTCCACGCCTCTCTAATAGTGTCTGAGATCAAATGCATTGTAAGGAACCCCGACCCTCTCTAATAGCGTGTCTGAGATCAGATACATTGTAAGGAACCACAACCCTCTCTAATAGCGTGTCTGATATTAGATACATTGTAAGGAACCTCAACTCTGTCTAATAGCGTGTCTGAGATCAGATGCATTGTAAGGAACCCCAACCCTCTCTAATAGCGTGTCTGAGGTCAGATACATTGTAAGGAACCACAACCCTCTCTAATAGCGTGTCTGAGATCAGATGCATTGTAAGGAACCCCAATCCTCTCTAAAAATGTGTCTGAGATCAGATGCTTTGTAAGGAACCCCAACCCTCTCTAATAGCATATCTGAGATTAGAAACATTGTAAGAAACGATGGTAGTGCACGCACTCAGACAAACAGGTGATAGTGGGGTACTTAACCGCTGGTGCGCTGGTTCTGGGGCGCTCCTGATGTCCCGAAGTGATCCAGTAAAGAAGAAGAATCAGGCACACGGTCTTAATCAGGCTCAGGTGTAGGTTCACCTTGAGAAAGGCAGTTGGATTCCTTGGCACAATAAACCCCCTTTTCATTGATGATTAAGACCGTGTGCCTGATTCTTCTTCATCATTGTAAGGAACCCCAACCCTCTCTAATAGTGTGTCTGAGATCAGATGCATTGTAAGGAACCCCAACCCTCTCTAATAGCGTGTCTGAGATCAGATGCATTGTAAGGAACCCCAACCCTCTCTAATAGTGTGTCTGAGATCAGATGCATTGTAAGGAACCCCAACCCTCTCTAATAGCGCGTCTGAGATCAGATGCATTGTAAGGAACCCCAACCCTCTCTAATAGTGTGTCTGAGATCAGATGCATTGTAAGGAACCCCAACCCTCTCTTATAGTGTGTCTGAGATCAGATGCATTGTAAGGAACCCCAACCCTCTCTAATAGTGTGTCTGAGATCAGATGAATGTAAAATCTTCTGTATTTCATATGATTTTCAAATGACCTGAAAATAGCAGGGAACCCTTTAGGGATGCCCGGGAGCCCTGGTTGAAAAACACTGATTTAACCAGTGTCTCCATTTTTACAAATGCACTTTTCCAATAGCAAAAATGAATGATTTCAACGGATACGGGTCTGCCGCCACGTACACAAAATAAAGAACACAGTAAATATTGAACAATACCAACAGGTAATGGAAAGGAGCCAGGTAGTGTTTGGTAACAAATAACATGTAAATTACATGTATACTAAGGCTACCAGGGGAATTTGTAACATTGTATCTGACTGTAAATCTGATACATGGAAAGTTCTTTGTTTGGCATGCTTAAGGTTTAGTTATATTTGTCTCACGTTAATCCACCGGACCAAAACTATATTACTGCATTATTTATGGACTTGGGATCCTTCACCTCTGCCGGTAATCTTACACTTACAAGAATCCTATACACATTAATGTCCTGTTAAACAACAGAATGATGCAACATCGGAGTCCGTGTAGCTACTACACGAGATATTTTCACATTCAATTAACACATTTTGAGTATTTTTAACTAGAAGTTGCTTAAAGCTGCAGTCCCTTCACCCTCCTTTAATACAGCTCAACCCCCTTATAACGCTGTGCTTGGGGTCCAAAAAATCACATTGCGCTATAAGTGGATCTCGTTAGAAATAATGTACAATTGTATGCGTTGTACAATAAAGTATTTAAGAGACCAATAATCGTGTTGTAAAGTATTCATAATTCCGAAAATTGGGAGCCACGCTTACGTCGCGTTATAAGCGGATACGCGTTGTAACGGATCACGTTATAACGGGGTTGAGCTGTATGTGCATCAGTACAATCCACACAATGATAAGTAATTAGCTAAGTTGCCAATTGATCTGTTCTCCTGTGATCGATCAGCGAAGATTCGTCTCGGGGGTTCACTAAATGGCCGTCAGTGCAGCAGAAAAGGAGCAAAGATGCAAAGTTCTGTGGGGAAGATCATGTGACCAGGCAGTCACTAGATACAATTGGTGCACTGCTAGACAGAGGGCAGGGCTCTAAAAGGGGTGGGCCAGAGCCTGTTTCAGAAGAGGAAGGGGGTGTGACTTTGTAAATGTTTGCTATAGAAACAAAAAATGCTTGTCACATTATAATACATTAAAAATGTCATTCAGAGTTGTTATTGTTGTTTTTTTTTAATGCTACAAGTATTTTCTCATAGTACAGAACTGATTTATTTTTAAAAAAAACACATGTTGGATTTTGCTTGGTCTGCAGCTTTAATTCTAAGGTATTTTGCTTGTATCCACATGTAATTTTGGAAGTGGTTTTGGGAAGCAATAGAAATGATTAGTTCCTATAGATAAATTTACCTTCCAAACCCGTCAGTTTTCTTACGCGCGTCTATAAAACCACTTGCGTGGTGGTTTGTGTAAGACATTCCTGCTAAGTTTGCTAGACTTGACATAGGATTATTACTTAATTCTTTCTTTCATCGCTCCGTTGGCGTCTGTATGATTGTTGAAGCGGAATGGATCCCAAGGCAAATGTTATTTGTATTGTTTATTATTATCAAGAGGCAACATATTCTGCAGCCCGGTACAATGGGGGAATGGTACTTACATTAAGTACATTAAGTACAGTGAAATACAAATACGAAACAAATGTGTACAAAAGGTAGCAAGGGCTACCTGTTTGTGTGGGTTTACTATATTGAAGCAATGAAGGGAACAGTTGAAACAAAAGATATACAGATGTAGCCAATGGTATTCCAACAGTTGGTGCAATAACATTGACCGCATCTGTCAGAAGCTGGTTATTGTGAGACGGGGTATGTCTCATGGTTGTGTTTGTGGGTACCATTATGGTTTGGGGTGTGTGAAAGTCAGTGGGGTGTTGGGTAAGCCTCTTTAAAGAGGGGGTTTTCAGTCTGAAAGCCGGAGGAAGGTCCGAGGGTGCGTGATAGGGATGGGAATTCCAGAGAAAGGGTGCAGAACAGGAGAAGTCTTGCAGGCTGGTGTAAGATGAGGTCATGGTGGTGATCAACAGTGTCAATGGTGGCAGAGGGCCCCTGGAGAATGAGTAAGAAGTGATACTCAGGCACAGACCCCACAAAAGGGTGCTAAAATGTAGCATGCCTTTACTCCAAGTCAAAAGAATTGGAGCAAAGGTGTTCTAAAGCTAAGCACAAGTTTGTGGATCTGGGCCTTAGACTTGGCTGTGAGTAGGTCATAGGTGACATTTGTTAGTGAAATGCGGAGAGAGAGAGCGGGAATCAAGTGGCTAGATACAAGTGGCTTGAGTAGTTTGGAGGCAATGGGGAGAAGCGAGGCTGGGCAGTAGATCGAGAGGGAGATTGGATGAAGGGAATTTCTTTACAATGGGTGTGATGAGTGCAGGTCTAAAGCAGGATGGGAATTTGCAGGTGAGATGGGAGGCCTACTGCTTGATCACAGAAAAATGCGCCAATGGTGGATTTGAAATTGATTAGTTTATTCTGGTCAAAGCTTCAGCTTTTTCCCTCTGTTTGTTTTTAACATATTTTTTTTAATTAGAATGTAGTTCGAAATTCGCAGATTGTGATTTCTTTTAACGGTCCGTTCTTCGTGGCTGTGATTGTGTGCACAGAACTTCTCAAACCTGACAGGTCTACAGAGCTTTCCAGAACTCACAGGTCTCTTCTTCATGTGTGCAGAGCTTTCCAAACCCCACAAGTCTTTTCTTTACTTGGGTAAAACCTTCCAACCCTCACAGGTCTCTTCTTCGTGTGCTTAGAGATTTGCAAACCTCCCTGGTTTATTCTACATGTGATCTGATCTTTCCAAAACTCCCAGGTCTCTTCTTCATGTGTACAGTATAGTACACAGGTTTCCAAGCCTCACAGGTCTCTTCTTCATACTCTCAGATGAGAAAGAGATCTATGATTTTTCTAAACCTCTGTATGCTATATTTCCTCTGCCTTGTATATATGTAACCAAGGGCCCACTTTTATACTGTAATACAGCAGTGCACAAACTCCCTGTGCCCCCCTTACCTGCTGCCTCCTCGGTCGTGCCCCCCCTCGCTTCTAATGATGCATCAAATGACGTTGCAGGGTCATGTGACATCACGTCACGTGACCTGTGCGTCATTTGACGCCGTTTTGCCATGGAGACGCGTGGATAAGAAGCCGTGTGGCCTGCGCCTCCCCCCCAATAAAGTTTTGCGCCCCCCAGTTTGCACACGGCAGCGTATAATATATAACTAAAAAAGCAAAGCAATGACATTATTAAATCATTACTGTTATTGTATGGAAGCTAAGAACTCGTCTCTACCCTAATAAATAAACCCTATAATACAGGGGTGACCAACTCCAGTCCTCAAGGGCCACCAACAGGTCATGTATCCCTGACAGAGCCACTGATTGAGCCACCTGGGGGGGTGGGGGCAGCTGCAGGTGCTAGAGCAGGCTCGGCGGGGGAGGAGAGAGAGCGCGTCACCGCGTCACCCTACCAAGGAAGGGAGGTGGAAGGGGAGGTGGAGCCGTATGTTGTGCAGGCCTGACCTATGGCATGTTTGACCTTCTGTAGTTGACTCAGAGACGCCCCATGTAGGATGCAGAAAATGCCCGTTAGCACTAATGATCTGACCACTGAATCTAATTCTAATCATTACTACATTTTCTTATGGTCTTTTGTGGTTTTCTGGGTGAGACTCACTAAGGGGGATAGAAGATTGATCCCGTGGTAGGTCATTTGGGTTGAGTTTCCCCTTATTGGAGCTTTCAGCTCCCAACAGATTGACTTTATAGACTGGTTTGTTTTTATGTAAATAATGTTTTGTTTTGTTTTAAAGCAGCTTTCCAAGCTGCCGTTCCCCTCCCCGCCCTTTAATATGTGCATCAATACAATCCACACAATGATAAGTAAATGGCTAAGTTGCCGATTGATCCGTTCTCCTGTGATCGATCAGCGAAGATTCATTTTGGGGTTCACTAAATGGCCGTCAGGGCAGCCGAAGAGGACAAAAGATGCAAAATTCTGTGGAGAAGATCATGTGACCAGGCAGTCACTAGATACAATTGTTGCACTCCTAGGGAGAGGGCAGGGCTCAAAAAGGGTGTGCCAGGACCTCTTTCAGAAGAGGAAGAGAATGTGACTTTGTAAATGGTTGCGATAGAAACAAAAATGCTCGTTACATGATAATACATCAAACATGTCATCCAGAGTTGTTGTTGTTTTTTTTTTAATGCTACAAGTATTTTTTCATAGTACAGAACTGATTTATTAAAAAAAAACAGTTGTGGGATATTGCTTGGTCTGCAGCTTTAAATCGAGATCACAAAAAGTCATATTACAAGTTAACATAAAAATGTTTTGTTGTGTCTATTATTGTCTAAAAAAAATTATGCTGGCAGTCATTTAGAAATTCTGTTTGTTAAATAAAAGGCGCTGCCAATGATTAGACTGGATTGTGTTGCAATATTTCGTCTGAATACGGTTTACCGATAAGGTAACAATCCATTAATCACAGCCAGGGCCGTGGTAAGAACAGACTTCGGAAAAGTCAGGAGTAGACAAGTCCTGCCCTCAAGAGCCGCCAACAGGCTAGGTATTATGGATACCCCTACTTCAGCACAAGTGGCTCAGACTGATTGAGCCACCTGTGCTGAAGCAGGGATATCCTGAAAACCTGACCCGTTGGTGGCCTTTTGAGGACTGCAGTTGGCCCCTAATGGTTTAAGCCATAACCATTCCTTGGGTATTATGTGCGGGTTACATAAAAGGGCCACCATTTCTCCACCTCTTGCCCCTCTATCTCATCCGAAATGAGATCGGGTGCCGCGCGTGAGCCATTTCCGACTAACAGATTTGAGATAAATAAACAAACATTACTTTTACAACAGAGGAAAAGGCAAATTAAAGAAGCAAGATTACCCATCTGGTAGCTACTCCTCTCCGTGGATTTGAAGCAATCATAAAGTCCCAGAAAAAAAACCCCAAACATATGCAATCAAGATTTTTCTTTTGTGCAGTGCTAGCAAAAACCTCTTTTTTGATGTTGTTATTATACAGAGAAGTATTCCATGACATATCATTATACATTTATATTGTTAGATTGATTCAAACATATTCCTGGGATTGATTCAAACACGATTATGGGAATGTCATTTAAAATGCATAAGCCGTTATCATTTTCAACACACACACAAAAAAAAACAGTGTTGGCTTTGGAAAATGACAAGAACATCTAATGTTACCGCAATTATGACCTTAATAATGCATTTTTTAGTGATTTTTTTTTTGCTGCGTGTTTCGGGTATGCTTTTGTAGCATTTGACAGAGATTTTAAATGTCTAATATGCTTTTGCAATTATTTTTTCCCCATCCGACGTGGTTATTATAACGATGTCTTGATGTGTAAAGTTAATCTTTGTAATGATCGTTAAACATAATTTTTTTGCTTTGGCTGTCCCTTATTCCTGTGTATCTATGGAATGTGATTCTATACTGCATTGTGCGTTTTAATTATGCAATAGCAGAACGAGTTAAGATTCTCATCTTTTAATTGGAAAGGGTATTGTTTACAGTATATGGCCTGACTTTCCTCATCAACTTGGCGTTCACCATTAATTTAATTTGGCTTTTAGTGAATCAGCCAATCTGTAAACATTCAAATATATATATAGCGGTACAATACTTATTTTTAAATTAATGTTCTTTTCAGATATTTCTTTTGTCAGAATTGCAGTGACCAGCCAGGCAAAAACCAAATGACATCTTAAATCTGTGGTTCCGACTACACAGTCTCCCCCCCCCACCAGCGTAGGTATGAAGCTGGGGTGTCTCTGGAGCTGAACCGCGTTCATTTCTGCTCCGGGGACCCTCGTGTTCTTGAGATACTTCTCTCCGAAGGTGCCCCAATACCATCCCCTGCTGGGAATACAAAATGGAGTTTTAAATCACCCGCTGCACATGGGCTAACAGGTAGCAGTGACATCATCTTTTGCGGCTTCCTGTTGGAAGCAGGAAGTAGCCGCAGTTAGGTAAATATCTTTTTAAGCAGGGGTCCCTGGAGCTAAATGTAACAGGGCTCAGCGCCGGAGACCCCCTGCTTCCCACCTATGGAAAAGGGGGTCATTTACTTGGAAAACTGTATAAGATATTATTGGTGAATACCGAATTGTTTTTTAGCCAGTTATGGTACAGTACGTCATGCGACCAAATTATATTTATTTGAAGAAATCCGCAGCAAATATGTAAATAACTTGGAAACCATCATTTTCCAGTTATATTTACGTTATCTTGTTTATCCAGATAATACCATATGTCACATTGCTAACTCATCTAGTGAGTTTCTGCCTTGGAAAAATATCAAAAAATATTAACTGGTACCTACTGTGCGAACGCGTGTGCACGTGCCACACGCTTTTTGTGTGTATGCTGTGCGCGAGTGAGGTACTGTATGTATGTATGTGTGTGTATGTGTGTAAGTATATATGTGTGTTTAAATAAGTTTTGAAATAAATAAATAAATACTTTAATAAATTGTTTATTAACATTGCGCACACACACACACACACACACACACACACACACACACACACACACACACACACACACACACACACTACCGTGCGCGCGCGGCACCATTATAGAAAGGCTGACTAACCTCAGCCAACTAAAACTGCGACGAACGGTGTAGCACACGCACGAAGTATAGAACAGCCCTTATAGACTCTGAATGGTTAATAAGTGACCTGTACAGAGTATTGTAAGGATCTACGGTCAAAAAAAATCTCAATACATACTAATATTAATATTAACGCTCCAACATAAATGTTTATCTAACAAGGATCTAGGCGTTTACCGCAGTGCGCACTGATGTGTTCACATTATACTGCACTGATTGTTACGAGGGAGGCCAGAGATGTTATGAGTGTTACATGTTGACACTCACTTATACATTTGGCCGCAGGCATTGTACCCCCACAGTGCAGTATGTATTGAGATTTTCTGTGACAGTAGATCCTTACAATATTCTGCCCTTATTAACCATTCAGAGTCTGGTGATTAGCTACACTTCTTCAGATGTGCTTCTGCATTTATACGTGATGTCTTTATAGTCCCACCTATACGATATATTGGGGCTCTATATCCCAGTTCATAACCACTTCATTTTAATTCGCACTTTAGATTATAGGCAAGCCTCAGAGGAGGCATAGGTTCACTTACCTGCATTATTTCAATTTTGAGGTATCTCCCAATAAAGATTATTTTAAATTAATCATCATTTCATTACAATACTTGATTCCTTAGGTGATATCAGTGGATGAATCTGTTTAGAGTGCTCTCGATATAGTGGTTTCTTTTTCTTTTGTTGTGCATCTTGCATTGCCCCTGATTGTAGCACCTCCAGCCAGGCTGTAGCGAGGGTTAACCTTTCCCTTCCCCCCACTCCCCCCATTCCCTTAAGTGTTTGTTACTTTTATGTCTCAAGCGCTTATTCCCATCATGTGTCATATTATTAGGTCCCGTGTATTACTGCTGTGACACGCTACAGTACGTACATAAATGGCGCTATATAAATAAAGATATACATACATACATACATACATACATACATACATACATACATACATGTTGTGGTTTTACTATTTCAACATACTTCTTTATTTATTTGTTTTTTACGCGTTCCACGGGTCCTAATAGTGGAAATCACGGACATAGTAATAATAGGGAGATATGTGCCTTGTTCCAGTCAGGTGGAGGACATATTTAATGTTTTGTTTCCATATGACACAAATGAAGACAATAAAAACAATGCTGTGGATTTTGCGAGGACCAGCTAGTTGTGTTATACCGCCTCCGAGCATCTGTCTTCTATTTTGCCGTGTTTACTGTATCGTATTTTGCGAAAGCTGTTCTTCTCACAAAAGCTGGAGTTTTACCTCGTCTGTTTTCCAACTCCAGTTCTGTTGTTTTTCTGGTTATCGCTGCCTGTTTAACAGCAGAAGTAAATAATTTATATTTCTAACGTTATCTTGCAAACACATCATGACTTTTGCATCTTATGTGACATAAACCCAATTACTCCAACAGTGGTTCACATAATGGATGCCTAGCATTATTTAGGGTAATTACAGTGATACTCGTACATCATAAGACCGTTATCTATGGTGTAAACATGCTATCAGGTGTACATATTATTCCACATGTGCCATGAAATGGTTATTGGCTACAAAGAGGATCAGGCCTCAAAATAACATCTACTCCATCAAAGTACTGTAATCGCATTCTATCTCACTGAGACCGTGAACTCATTTTCTTCCAGTGAATATAGAAACATTTGTTTCTATTATGTTAACCTTTGGTGACATTATATAAATTTGGTGGGTACAAAAAAGTGACAAACACCCTTTCTGTAAGTGTACAGTCTGTAAAAATATCACTTGCCCAAGGTCACAAGTCTCAGTCAGGTCTGCAACCATGTATTTCCCCATTATCTCTTAGCATACAGTGTTTCCTCTGCAGCTAGGGATCCTGGGAAACGACATGCAGATGAGTATACAGTGTTAACTTTTACTTCATATCCACTTTAACATGGACCCCAATAAGCTTCTTCCTGTCGCATTACACAGCGTATCAGCACAGCCTGGGTTATAGAGGTGCAGAGCCAGTAACCCTACACACAGACAGCTATCTCTAACTTTTGGGTCACATCAGTGTGAGGCTGGTTATACCATTAACCTTTGGCAAAGTTGAGGTTAAATCTGAAAGCTCCTCACCCCTCTCCTACAATAATTTGGGATGGGGGGCAATTAATGACCTGGAAGCGACCTTCAATTACTTCGTCTTGTACTCTTTAGCAGTACATTACTGTGACAAGTCAACGTTCAATACATACAACTCTCCGCCGCTTAGTTTTCTGCCTCTGTGTCTTTGTGGTTTACAGACAATTTCTTTGAAACTGAAAAAAAGCATCAGGAATGGGAATAAATCCTTGGGCACCCCCGAGCAGAGTTTGTTGTTATACAGTACACTGAATGCATCACACTGGACCGGCTCCTTCTATTTGTCACATAAACCAGGGGGATCCCCCAACAGGTCAGGTTTTCAGGATATCCCAGCTTCAGTACAGGTGGCTCAATTAGAGACGCAGTCAAAGACTGAGCCTCTGATTCAGCCACCTGTGCTGAAGCTGGGACTGATTAACCCAGCTGTGCTGAAGCAGAGACTGTTTGAGCCACCTGTGCTGAAGCAGGGATATCCTGAAAACCATGACCTATTGGGGGGGGCTTGGGGACTGGCGTTGAGCCCCCCTGACATAAACCACTTCATGTTCAGGTGTTAAACATCTGTTTTATTATCTGAAATAACGCAACCCAACCAGTGGGTGAAATGTATTCGGTTTCTGGATAGTTTTTAGTATTTCCTTGTGTAGAAGAAATTGCCAGGCGAAATTCGTAATATATAACATGGGGGGGGGGGTAGTTCATTGGGATGAATATCCAACTTCATTGGCCAGATACGTCTGTCACTTCTCCGCTCCAAGTTCATTGTGGTCATCAAAACACAACAGGCGTTCCTTCAATAAAAGTACATTATACATGACTAATTTAGCTTCTGCTACTTTGGTCGTCTTCTTTTGTTTTCTCTGTGATGGTTTTGCCCAGTGATGGAAACCAAGAATGGTGAACCAGAATCAGACTTATACGCTGAATGAGCAGGGCATTGGAAGGTGTTTTTTGTTGTTATGGTTACATATTTGGAGCTCCTCTGGAGTTGAACGTTTATTTCCCCCTATTCTGGGGGTTTAAAGTTCCGTCCTGGAAAAACAATATGGCTGACAAATTTGGAGGCACCTGCGGGCCAATAGGAAGCCGCAATGCCATTGGTATCTGGGGAAAATAGAGCTGTTTAGCACCGGAAAACCCTCCAGTTTCTGCTAAAGGGGACACACTGTGAGTGCTCATTTGCATGTCATTACCCAGAATTCCTGGCTGCAGTGGAAGCATTATCTGTTCAGAGATAATGGGGAAAGACAGGGTTACAGACCTGTCTGAGACGTGCAAAGGTACTTACAAGTGGGATTTTTATTCTGTACACCGTACAAGTGAAGGGTTGTTGTCACTTTTTTTTTAAGCCCCATAACTTGTTTTGTGTTCAGTGACGTAAACATATCTGTTAAACTAATTGACAGGATTGCTCCTATTAATATATATGTTTTACTGGGCCACCACACTGGTCAAGCTTGGTCAATTAATAAGAGGGGGACAGAGAGGTCTTTGATTGGAGGAAGCTATACGATTCAGGATTGTATAAACAGGAAGTCAGGCTACTGTAACATGAAAAGTAATTTATTTGAACTTTGCCCCGGAAATACTAATTATTCCTACAAACAAATCCTGCTTTATCATATACAACTATTGATACTGATTGGCTGTAATTTTGTATACTGTTTTCCATCCTTCTTTAGTGTGGCACCATTTTCACAACCCATAGGGAAGGCCATGATTCTTACACATTTAGAGGTTGTCTTGACTCTTATTGAGAAATATTGCTTTATTCAGACTCTTAAGCATACCAGGGAGACACGGCCACAGGTCTGTTCGTGACAATTGAATTCCATATCACATTGTTCACAGAGTCTATTATATGAGACACCATGTGATTATGACAACCTTGCACCTCAAGAATGATTGAAATATTATTGGATGGAAGAGGTAACATAAGTGGAGCTTTTAACTTGGTTATCTGTGTCTCAACACCATAAAACGAGAGGTAACTCTCAATGTATTACTTCCTGGTAAAATATTTTCTATATAAATAAATAAGAGTATTTTTACTTGCAAATATGTTTAATATGCAGGTAAACTTGCTACTGTAGACAGGCCTGAAATGTTGTTAGTTATCAATGATTTTAGAAAGCTCAACAAAGCTATAGTTTTGTATAGTTCTTTTGAACCCCTCCATCCACATATATTTGTGTCATAAACTTATTTTCAAAAGCCAGGTGGTGTGATGCTTTTGGATTGTCAATGTGTTGGATATGTCAGACTAATTAAAATCTGGGTCCCTCAGTAAGCAACTTATCTAAAAGTTTTCAAGCAAGTTAACATTTGTGCTTATCTGATGGTCACTTTTTCAGGAGACCGTTAACATAATTTTGGGGTTGTCAAACTTCTACAGTGATACAGTCATTGCTAACAAATGGTTGTCTAATTCTGTGAGGATCTGAGGGTGAATTGGATCTCTCTCATCCCTGTGTAGTAAGCTATAGTCTATGAGGACGTCTTCCTCAGGCGGATTTCCAGCTCCATTCATCTATGTCGGAGATGAGGATGGGTGGCAGAGAATGTGTTGAATGGTTATTTCTATGACAGTGTTTCTAGGGCGTTCTTTATGCATGTGTGGTATAGTCCACCGCTACCTCGCTACCCAGTTAATCACATGACTGGGCTGAACGAGCAGCGAAGCAGGGGAACCTAGTTCAAATCCCGGTGTCAGCTCCTTGTGACCTTGGGCAAGTCACTTTATCTCCTTGTGCCTCAGTCACCAAAAAAATAGATTGTAAGCTCCACAGGGCTGCTAAAAATTATATGTACAGTGCTGCATACATTGTCAGCGCTGTACAAGAAAAAAACAATTATTATAATGGTTGTTATTCTGGGATACCAGTGACATTCTGCTGCCATCAGGTTCAGGTGGTTGGAGATCTAGGTTGCAGTGGTGATATTAAGGCAAAAGCAGAAGCTAATTAAATTAACCACTTGGCCAACCCAGTCTGACCATTTTACTACCTGCTGTAAAACCCCAGACCCTCTTTAATCCTTGATTTTATTTCATATTTAGGATAGCCTTATGTCTATCCCAAGCTGTATTACTGTATTAGCCACTACCCTCTCTACTGAGAGTCTATTCCAGGAATTCTCTCACCCATTCCATGAAGAAGTCGTTCCTCGCATTTCCCCTGAGCCTCCCACCCCCCAGCATCATAGAATGACCTCT
Source organism: Ascaphus truei (assembly GCF_040206685.1). Classification (NCBI taxonomy): domain Eukaryota; kingdom Metazoa; phylum Chordata; class Amphibia; order Anura; family Ascaphidae; genus Ascaphus; species Ascaphus truei. Next base: position 38,601,758 of record NC_134501.1, on the reverse strand, counting down.
TGTTCCAGCACTCCTCTTCCTTTGAAACAGGCTCCCTATTTGCACCTTGTTGAGACCCTTGCTATATTTGAAAGTTCCAATCATATCTCCCCTCTCCCTTCTCTCCCCCCCCCCCTTTCCCGTCACGCTGTACATGTTTAGATCCTTGATGAGTTTTACATACTGTACAACTAACTATATCCCAAAAAGGCTTTAAAGCTAGGCTAAAAGAGCCAGTTGAATTATCTCTATGACCATCAACTAATAAAGCTTATTTGGATCCATGTTGGCCAGATCTGTTTCAAGATACTGCAGTATATCCAGATTTAATCTAAACACTGTGCTTTTAACATGGAGGCACAGGCGACCTTGTTGACCCAGCACGGTGCTTAAATAAGAAGGCATAGTAAACAACATAGAGAAAATATAGGCAGTCCTCTCTCTCAACAGCTGCTACAATGAAGAACGGCCCTCCGTTCTTGAGTGGAATCGGCTTTTATTCCAGCAGAGAGAGAACCACTTTCCTCCGTCTCCGGCCAACCACAATATTATTCTTAAGTAAAGTAGAACCCTGCTAGGAAGATGCATGATACATATGCATGTCCCCGGCTGATCACACTGTTTCTAAATGAAAAGCTATTAATTATAACCTGATAAAGACGCGGAAGGCACGCCGGTGCGATGTGATCCTGTCTCTGGCACTTCAGGTGCAGGCTTTTCCAATTAGACGGACCATTGAAAGCACCTGCCAGACTAAATGCAGAGGGCCCGTGTCCCTGATCAGTGCAATGCGGTGTTAACATCGTTACTGATTTTCCTCATTTCTCCAGGGCAAATACTAATTAATGGATACAATTCGCAGCTGATTAGCCGTAGTTCCTTCAGTAATTACATTCACATGCTAACTGTTAAGACCAGGATTTCTTACCCAGTTTTTATTTCACTGGAAGCTTAATTCGTTTTCTGAATTGTTCCGGCCCTTGAGATAGCTGGCATTTTAATTCTCCTCTCTGCGCTGGTACGTGGGGGCGGGTTATTATAACAGCGTTTCATCTTAAAGATGTTGTGTAGCAATCTGTTTGTTTGCTTTAAACAGATCTCTAATGAGAGCACATGAAACATTAATGTTGTGTTTATAGATTTTTTGGCGCGGTTGTTTACACGGGCTGAATGAAATATGAAGTTTTACAGCACTAATAATTAACATAGATACAGCTATAAAAACCGCCTGGAGACTGTATTACCTTAATGTCTTAGCTATTCCTATACTACGTCGTTGTAAAGCAGTAATCTTCATTACTGTAACTGAGAATGCAATATCTCTGCTACCGCGGGTTTGCTACATTTGTATACTGGTATAGCACGGGAAAACTTTATTAGTTATTGGATTCTGAACATATACTTCCGTTTTTAGATATTTCGGTATATTTGATAGAGATTGGATTCATTTGACAAGTTTTTTTGTGCCCTTGAAGAGGCGATTCAAGCGTCACTTAAAAAAAATATGCAGCATTTGATAACCTTTATTGAAAACTAATTACCTAAGATGACGATCGATTCGGTCTCCAGTGATCGATCAGCAAAGATCCGGCTTCCAATGGCTGCTTTTCAGTTTCAATCAAACCTTCAGTCAGTGCGAGACTGGGCTTATAGTGCCCGCGACAGTGACGCGACGTCGCTCCAAAACAAATCAATTTACTCCGTCGCCAGCGCTTATAGTAAGCGTGATGGAGCGACGTCGCGTCTGAAAATTTGGTAGCCGGGTCTATTTGTTTTTTTTTAGAGACAATCGCCACATGTGACTGTCTCTAAACCAATCAGAGAGCGCGGACCGCCCCCTTTGGTGACGTCGCTGGCGACAGTCACTTCAAATCAAATTTCAACTTTCGCTGGTGGCGACGGGTGACGTTATCGGTCGCGTCGCCGTCACCAGCACTATAAGCACGGCCTAACTCTGCAGCTACAATCTATCCTGATATTACTAAGGTAACATTATCTATTGTTACAGCTTGTAGCTCAAACTGCTGGGAATATTGGCAACACATTATTACAAACAGGAAAGTGTTGCAAAGATGTTGCACTGCTGGGTGTGCAGCAGGTGTGCTGAAACCTGCTATAGAATTCAAAGGATGCACATTATATAAAAACTCTTTAAACATGGCATTAAGAGTTGAATAATAATAATGAAAAAAATGCAGTAAGTATTATCTAATACTAAAGCATTGATTTATTAAAAGACACACACACACATAGGATACTGCGTGGATTGCCTCTTTAAGACATGCAACGTACGTCGTGGGGGGAGTGCTCGTTTTCGAGGGGGGTGATCGAGCTGCCGCTCTGACGCAAACAGGAATTGATGCTCCGTCCACTTCCTATTTTGCGGGTTACGACTAGATTATAAGCTCTTCGGGTCAGGGACTCCTTTTCCTTATGTTACTTTTATGTCTGAAGAGCTTTTTCCCATTATGAGTTATATTATTAGGTCCCGTGTATCACTGCTGTGACACGCTATGTACATGGATGGTGCTATATAAAGATATAAATACATGCATGCTGTACATACTGTCTCTCCTGTCGCTTATACGAATGTTTCCTAACCTGTGACACATATAATACTCATGGCCCAATCCTATAAAGGGGCACATTCTCTTTCTGCGACTTGCAGGACGAAAACAAAAATGACATCATATTCGAAAGGTATTTCTAGAGTTAAATTGCACTAATTAAAAAAAAAAAAAGAAAAGTAGATTTACGTTTTTATTATAGGTTTAGATACTTTAGCAAACCGGTGACAATCTGGCTACGGGGGAGAATCTATTCTTATCTAATGGTGTAAGATAGAGGGATAATTATCTCCCATATGGCATGGCCATGCAAACCAGCTATCTTTGTACGATGCTTATTCTAGAAATGCAGTGGATCCCAGTAGTGGTGAATAAAGCGGAGCACAGCAGGCAAAAGATTGGGGCTACAGTACAAAAAAAGTCAACTAAAAACAACTGTATTTGAGTGGTGACCACATGGGATTGGGCACGGTGGGTCACTCCGTTATTCTAGAAATTGATCTCATAATCTTACCTGATTTTGGGTGCCGACCAGTAGACTTGTTAGAGGTTCCTTGTCTGTACTACAAATTTGACTGAATGACAATATCAAACTATTTGTACTCCTACTGCAGAGTTTTTCAAGCAGGGTTCCTAGGACACCCCAAAAGGGGTCCCTGCAGTCTTCAACTCATTTAAAAATTGTACCAAATACAGAAAAAATCATAATGCATCTGATCTCAGATGTGCTATTTGAGAGGGTTGGGGTTCCTTACAATGCATCTGATCTCAGACGTGCTATTAGAGAGGGTTGGGTTCCTTACAATGCATCTGATCTCAGACGTGCTATTAGAGAGGGTTGGGTTTCCTTACAATGCATCTGATCTCAGACGCGCTATTAGAGAGGGTCGGGGTTTCGCAGATTTTCACAATATATTTATAGGGTACCTTAAAACCGCAGTCCAAACTGCTGTTTTTTAAAAACATATTTTTCCTCTTTAATATGTGCATGAATACAATCCACACAACGATAAGTAATTAGCTAAATTGCCGATCAATCCGTTCTCCTGTGATCGATCGGCGAACATTCGGCTCGGGGGTTCACTAAATGGCTGTCAGTGCAGCAGAAGAGTACCAAAGATGCAAAGATCTGTGGGGAAGATCATGTGACCAGGCAGTCACTAGATACAATTGGTCCACTGCTAGAGAGAGGGTGGGGCTCAAAAAGGGATGTGCCTGAGCCTGCTTCAGAAGAGGAAGGCGATGTGACTTTGTAAATGGTTGCTAAAGAAACACAAAGTGCTTGTTACATTATAATACATTAAAAATGTCATTCAGAGTTGTTGTTTTTTTAAAAGAAAAAGCTACAAGTATTTTCTCATACTACAGAACTGATTTATATTAAAAAAAAAAAAAAACATAGATGCAGAATATTGCTTGGTCTGCAGCTTTAACCTAAAAAAGCTGGAATCCCCTGCCCTGCTGCCTACTTGAATTCTGCTGGAATATACTGTGTAGAGTCTCTTCTAAAGCATTTCTACAAAGCAGGTGATCTGATCGTCATCCCAGAGCTGCTACAGTATGTTGTAGGGATTTTTACTAATGCGAGCAAGATTGCTACTTAAGCAGTATCACTGAATCCAGATGTCTGTTGTCAGTCAGCTAATTACTTGCATCATTATTTTAATTATTGCAGCCATCTACTGTGTGTGGAGTGTAATTGACTCTATGCCACCACTGGGGGATGCAACATTGTGTCGCCACGTATTCCTTCTTTCTTGGAACATTGTCATTGTTAGAAAATCCAGCACAATATCTCTGTATCCATCCATCTTCTACACTTTTTCTCTCTCCCTCCCTCTCTCTCCCGCTCCCCCTCTCTCTGCCCTTCTCCCTCTCTCCCTCCCTATCCCCCTCATCCTCTCTTGTGCTCTCCCTCTCCCGCTCTCCCCCTCTTCCTCTCTCCCCTTTTCCCCCTCTCTCTCTCCAGGGCCGTTTTAAGACCTTTGTAGGCCCTAGGCTGAGTTCATGGTCAGCGCTTATCCGCTGACCCGCGCTGAGGTGTGCCGACGCTTGTCAGTGAGCCCCTGCAGCCACAAGGAGAGCGGCTTTAGCAGGGACTCGCGCACGCTTCCGCAAGCGTGCGGAAGCGTAGCCGACAATAATTTTTTAGTTTGAGCACTCACGGCTCACTGGGCCGGTCACGTGAGCGGTTCGCCCAATGAGGGTGAACTAGCTCCGTGACGTCATTGGCTCACACGCCGACACACCCCCGGACGGCGCGCGAACTAAGGCCAGGGAAAGCACCCGCTTTCCCTCAGCCTCAGCGCGTCACCGCACGGCTGAAGTCACTATGGACTCAGCCCTAGGCACTTTTATTTCTAGAGGCCTGTGTGTCCGATATTTTTACTCATGTTTATGCTAATTTCACCGTTTGCTTGTTTCTTTCGATACTAGCGATATTTGGCTTCGATACCTTTGTTTCGATATTTAAAGGTATCGATACTTCGAAGGCATTTTAAATGAAAATTTGCTGTTTTCTCTTATTTTGTGATTTTTTTTGTTTAGGTATTTTTTCAAGTGAAATATTGTAGGTCCTAAAAGGTTCGTAGGCCCGAGGCACTGTGCCTAGTCGGCCTAATGTATAAAGCGGCCCTGTCTCTCTCCCCCTCTATCCCCCCCTCTCTCCCCCCTCTCTCTCTCTCTCCCCCTCTCTCTCTCTCTCTCTCCTCCTCTCTCCCCCTCTCTCCCCCCCTCTCTCCCCCTCTCTCTCTCTCTCCCCCTCTCTCTCTCTCCCCCCCTCTCTCTCTCTCTCTCTCTCTCCCTCTCCCTCCTTCCCTTTCTGCATCACAGATTTTCTTTTCAACTTTCTTCTTCCCAACAAAATCACATGGTTAATGGTTGGGGCTGTCAAGAAAAAAAGACCTCGTACTGTACATCGACATGTCTTATGCAGGCCATCATTTTATATTCCAGCTTCTAAAACAGGAGTGGTCAACTGCAGGGCTCAAGGGCCACCAACAGGTCAGTTTTTAAGGCTATCCCGGCTTCAGCACAGGTGACTCAGTCAAAATGACTGTGTCGTTGATTGAGACACCTGTGCTGAAGCATGGGTATCCCTAATACCTTGCCTGTGTGTGGCCCTTGAGGACAGGAGTTTGCCATCTCTGATCTAAAACATCAGACAATAGTAACTTACAGTATACTGCAACACGTGAGAATTAGGAGCATGTTAGAAACACTACACATAAGGATTAGATTTCTCAGTTTGTAAACATGTTGTATTACAACATTGCAGTAGCTAACGAAGGGTTAAAAGTTTGTACAGTTCTCGTGGCAAGGTGGTATCGATTAAATAAATTATTACTGGTTGAAACTAAGTGGATTGTTAAACTCCAGATGGACTCAATAAGGAATTGATTATATTTCATTCTTATAGAATACTTCTCTTATTCATTGTTGAATAAGGAAATTGTTTTAATTGGGCGGTGGTATGTACAAATGTGTTAAAGGGGCAATTCCTCCTAACTTGCCTACATGTTGGGGTTGGAACCCGGAGGTTCCCCTAGGTCTGATCTGCACCATTTTCAGCTCCAGGGACCTCAGAGTCCAGAGATATTTACTGGTGAAGTTACTGGTATTCCGGGTTTTTAAAGGGGATTTAAATTACCATCCAATAGGAACCCACAACCGATGATGTTGAAGCTTCCTATTGGTCCAATATTTCACATCCATTCTGTTAACCCTGAGGAAGATTAATGCAGCAGTCCAAGCTGCTGTTGTGTTTTTTTTTTAATTATTATTTATTTCCCCCCTTTAATATGTGCAACAATACAATCTACACAATGATAAGTAATTAGCTAAGATGCCGATCGATTCGTTCTCCTGTGATTGATCGGCGAAGATTTGGGTCATGGGGTTCACTAAATGGCTGTCAGTGCAGCAGAAGAGGACCAACGATGCAAAGTTCTGTGGGGAAGATCATGTGACGAGGCAGTCACTAGATACAATTGGTGCACTGCTAGAGAGAGGGCGGGGCTCAAAAAGGGGTGTGCCAGTGCCTGTTTCAGAAGAGGAAGGGGATGTGACTTTGTAAATGGTTGCTATAGAAACAAAAAGTGCTTGTCACATTATAATACATTAAAAATGTAATTCAGATTTGTTTAAAAAAAGCATAAAATGCTACAAGTATTTCCTCATAGTACAGAACTGATTTATTAAAAAAAAAAAACACATGTAGGACATTGCTTTGTCTGCAGCTTTAAACCTGGTAAATTCACCGGTAAGTATATCTGGAACCGTGGGTTCACTGGAGATAAAAATAGATATGTTTTGCACAGGTGACCCCCCAGTACCCACCCAGTAAAAAAAGAAAAATGAGGGCTCAACTAAACAAGTAGGATGAAGTGCTCCTTTAATGAATTGTTAGTACCTCACCTGAAAAGAAATACATTGGGGTTTGATGTACAGTATGCTGCCGACATCATTTTAATAACACGTCAATAAATATTGTGATTTTATTGCATTTTGTCATCGGAACTATCTTGACACATTGCAGTTGGAGATATCCAGACACATTGCAATTGGAGATATGACACATTGCAGTTAGGAGATATCCTGACATATTACAGTGGGAGATATCCTGACATATTACAGTGGGAGATATCCTGACACATTGCAGTGGGAGATGCAGTATGACACATTGCAGTTGGAGATATGACACATTGCAGTTGGAGATATGACACATTGCAGTGGGAGATACGGTATGACACATTGCAGTTGGAGATATCCTGACACATTGCAGTGGGAGATATCCTGACACATTGCAGTGGGAGATATCCTGACACATTGCAGTGAGAGATATCCTGACACATTGCAGTGGGTGATATCCTGACACATTGCAGTGGGAGATATGACACATTGCAGTGGGAGATATCCTGACACATTGCAGTGGGAGATATGACACATTGAAGTGGGAGATATGACACATTGCAGTGGGAGATATCCTGACACATTGCAGTGGGAGATATCCTGACACATTGCAGTGGGAGATATGACACATTGAAGTGGGAGATATCCTGATGTTCCTGGTGGTTATATATCGAAGTCTCGAGATTCAAAAGGGGGCAAAAAGAAACTGCACCAAATGTACCACAGCAAAATATTTGATCGGTTCCTATCAAACCTCATTTGTTGATCAATCTATTTTTTCGCTGCAGGATTTGCCCCACTTGTGTTTTCTTAGTCGGGAGTGTCATTCACAGAGAGTGTTATTTATTAAACTGCAATAGTGCTGAGCAGGGCAATATTGGACAGAAACTCGCGCCGAAGCCCAATGGGAGTAGCCGTGCCCAGCGGTTCAGCACTAAGCATAAGGGGGGTAATTAATTTTACTCGGAAGAGGCCGATGGTTGGGTTTTGTGGATAACGACCACGAAAACCCAACCATCGGCCACTTCCAAGTAAAATTAATTACCCGAGTCACTGTGTGGTATCGTCAATTGCTACTGTGAAGCGCTATGTACATTAATGTGCTATATAAATAAAGACATACAATACAATACTCCATTACTGTCGTCTTCTGATGGTCTGGGCATGTTGTGAGCCACTCGTGTGGTGTCATCCACATGGGGCAACCATATAAACGCACCCATGCATCTAGGATTTGGTGTAGGGGGCTAAAATATTAGTGTGTTGGGATGTAACAGGGATAATTAAATTTCGAATGCAATACAACTTCCTGTCTGTGTGCTTTTAGCTTTGTGCTTTTTAGGAACGCGATTTATCTGCCGCGATATGATGGATGAAAGAAAATGTTGTTGGTTTTTTTTTCTGTGTGGATCCTGATGAGCTGAAATGTATCAAACTCACGATTTTCAAAAGCAAAACCATCTTCTTTTCCCCCCTCCTCTCTCTTTCAGTTTGCGAATAATAATAACTATATGAATATGGCCGAAGCCAACAATGCATTTCTTGCCGCAAATGAGGTAAGTGTACTTTTATCCCCATGCATGTATTGGTTTAGTTAGATTATTTAGCAGGCTGACGATAAATAAGATTGAAGCTGTGCATCTGAATGTGTTTCATGGACCACACAATAAAGACTTTTTAATGAGAAAGGAAATAACCTGACAGCGCTACATTACCACTCAATTTAGCCGTCCATAGGGCTGATCCTCCCGTAACATGCCAATGGAGAAAGAACCTCGCCTAATGGGAAGCCAACAACAAGGGGATATCTCTGAGCAATTACAGCACGTGGGTTTTGGAATCCCATCACATGATGGTTCCCAGTGCCGGCGTGACGGCGGTGCAGACAACCCCCGCGATTCCAGAGACCCTGCGCTCATCCCCACAACAATGAAACTGATATCCGGGGACGGGGGTGGGGGGAAGAAGAGCGCAGGGCCTCTGTAACTCTCTTATCTTCTTCACTCGTGTCCTCCCGGCATCTCCGCCTGCATGTACCCATCATTATGGCTCTGCAATGTCAAATGGCGTCGCGTTGCCGAGACAATGGGATGGCGTCCTGTTGTCATGGCAGCACAACACCATTTGACATCGCGCAGCCATAATGATGGGGGGAGATGCAGGGAGGGGAGGAGATGCCGCTAGATGCCGCCGGAGAATTTAAGAGGAGCCCCGCATATGTCAGTGCACCGAGCCCCGCAAACATCCGAACCGGCCTTGTTCCAGTGACAAGTTTATAGATTTCTGCCACTGGACCATTATCTGGAACAGTATAATAGTACATTTGAAGCTGGTGTTATTTAACAAAGTAGATGGTTGACCAACTACAGTATGTTCATAGAAGTGAGGGGACACACACAGTGGCCTCGTTTACATATCACATATCACCCAGAATGCAGTCTGCAGCTTAACACTCAAAACATGTAAGCAAATCAAGTGTGGGCAACTCTGGAAGCCATGCAGATAACTCATGGGCTCTCTATAATCGCTGTACTTTGTACGGTAGTGGGTTTTAGCCACTTTTTGTACCAACCATAATCTAATTGAGTCCAAATATCAGTGACCAAGCTCATTCTGATGCACCCAAAAGGGTGTAACAGCTGTCACTGATTATGTATGCTACAGTATAATGCAGCAGAAAAAAGCTCCAAAAAGAGACCATTTAAAAGTTGATAGGTAGCTGAACGTGGGCTTGTTTACATGCCATTACCCAGAAACCTTTTCTGCAGTATAACCACTGTATGAGACGTGACAATTGGGTTAAGCGGGTTTGGGGACCTGTGGAATACATGCAGTTTAGCATTGGGGGAGCCTGTTTTGGCTTTCTCAGGCTACAAATGATATACAATGGATCTGCACCTTCTCTGGTGAGGAGTTTATTTAATCCAGGGTTGCTTTTCATGGTACAAATATTAAAATATTTTATAAATGGCCTCCACACACTTTCCACAGAGATTCTACCAGAACCATCATATGAACACATGAAATAGTCATTGATACAGTACACCTTCAAATCCTTTATGAGGTATACAGCTGTTAACCGCATATAGAGTTCTATATATCTATATATCACACTGTCAAATAGAAGGCAATATGTTGGTAAAAAATGCTTGACACCAAGCAAACATAGCAGCATATAATAATATAGATATTATAGAGATTTGAGTGAGTATCATTGACATTCTAAGCTGAAAGTGTATTTTACGAACAACGCTTTGGGGCGGGTGCACAGAACATCACAAGCTGCTTTTTTGATGCACAGAAACCTAATTTTTCATTACGCTTATGTTATGCACATGTATGCACTAATGTGACCATTCTCCATCTGCGCTATCAATATTAAAATGAGTTTTTCTTTCTTTTCTTGTGGTGCACAGAATCAGACTGCGCTAGACGTACAGATGTTAAGGGTATGTACAGAAAAACCGTTTCTGCGCGCCAAAACCGTCCCCCAAGTTTAACTGGGCGTGCACCCTAAAAAGCCTATTTATAGCGTTGGGGCAGAATGAAGTTGTTATGTATCAACCAAAAATGTATTTATCGCAGTGCAGATGTTTCATAATAAAACACAGTGTGTTATTTTCACGGTGCGGCTGTTATAAGTAATATTACAGTAAGAAATGATATTTACATGCACTAGATATGAAAAACAATACACAATCCTGTTTTAAACAACGACTCTTACGCCGTGTGTGAAGACTTCATACATAAGACGCACAGTTTGTGAAGGTTTGTGCCACTTTTTAGCGCTCAAATGAACGGAATGGGAGATTTGGTCGCGGCCGTCCCGCAGCAACTAACTCAGCGTCAGCGTTTAGCCATAGGGGGACCCTCCGCTTCTGCTGCTGCGCCCACCCCCCCACCCCCCCTTGCTGCTGGCCGCTTATACAAGGGGTTTTTGGCGGTTAGGGTAGGGGGTTAACTTTAGGGGTTTTAGAGGTTAGGTTATAGGCTACAGGGTTAACTTTAGGGGTTTTAGTGGTTAGGGTAAGGGTTTTAGGGTAAGGGGGTTAAGGTTTTTAGGGTAGGGGGCAGCATTACTATGATGGGGTTTTAGGGTAAGAGTTAAGGTTAGTAACTTACCTTAGCGGCGAAGCGGCCGGTGGCTAAGCATCCCGGCGGCGAGGTGAGCAGCGGTCATTTGGTCTCAGCGAAACGGATGTCCTACAAAGTAAAATTGATGCACACACAAATAAATATATGACAGTACACACAGCAGTCTCCAGCGTGTGATAACCAGTGAAATATTTCTGCGTGCGCGGATTAAATATGGTGGCTGCATCAGCATTTCAATTATTTCTACCTCCTCGGGTATGACCAACCAGACTGGCTTCGATAAGGGAATAGTGTTTCTGGCGTGGGGCCCCCGGCGTTTATTTGTGATAATGAACACAAACCCCATCTGTAAGGATACCATAATGTTTCATTCTGTACAATGTCTTCCTCCATTTGAATGGAGCATTGATGGAAGGGCCGCTGCTAGCAGCTGTTAGGAGACAATTTAAATCCAGCTGTGATAATTCACCGTGGCAGACATTGGCTGCGATGTGTTGATACCAACAGCCTCTCAGCATTTGCATTTTTATCAAAAGGAACGAATGGTTTTGAACGTTGTCGTGCAGATGGCGTTCAACTGTCTACCCCAAGGGCGGCCAACTCCAGTCCTCAAGGGCCACCTACAGGTCGGGTGTTCAGGATATCCCTGCTTCAGCACAGGTGGCTCAATCAGGGGCTCAGTTGTTGACTGACCAACTCCAGTCCTCAAGGGCCACCAGCAGATCAGGATTTCCCTGCTTCAGCACAGGTGGCTCAACCAGTGGCTCAGTCTGATTGAGCCACCTGTGCTGAAGCAGAGACGGAGCCACCTGTGCTGAAGCAGGCACTGATGGAGCCACCTGTGCTGAAACAGGGACTCTGAGCCACCTGTGCTGAAGCAGGGATATCCTTAAAACCTGACTAATGTGACCAGGTTTGAGGACTGGAGAAGCCCATCCTTTAGTCTACGCCCTTTATTTAACTTTTTTTTTTTTACCCAAAAAAGGATAAATATGTGGAACTCTTGCACTAATGTACATTATTGTTAGGTTAATAGCAACTAATAACTACTGTTTTTCCACACACACATGTGTCGTCCTGATTTCACACCTGACTTGCTATAATCTGATTGTTTTATATTCACCTCCTGCCTAATATTTTGGCTATCTATTCTTTCTTTGTATTTACAGAAGCAGCCCTGGATTGAGGACTGTTTTAAGGTACGTCTGTCTTTTCCCCTTTAATAATTGTGTCTCCGTTTATTTTAATGATTAATTTATTAAGTTAAATGTCTGTGTCCATTTTCACAAAGGAAAGTCACAAACATAGATTAGGTTTGAAGGAGCAGGACAAGATGCCACCAGTTACTTACTGGAATGTAAATACCCGGGCGTCGCACCGGCCAATAGGAAGCTGCGATGGATGAGATTGCGTTTTCCTATTGGCCCATGTGATGTGCGAGATTTAAAAGCCATTTCTTTAAACCTTTTTCATTGACGGATGAACCAAAGCAGCATAATGATGTGCTAATGGGTTGTTTTACATGTGACCCACTTTGCAGACCCACAGAAGACTGATTCTTTCTTAATTGTGCACATTTAGTTAGGGTGAACATGTCTGGGCAACTTCACATTTGAACATTGTCAAATCTAAAAAGCCAGTATAACCAGCCTCACACTGATGAGACCCCAAATGTTGACAAAGTTGTCTGTGAGTAGGTTTACTGGCTCTGCACTTCTGTAACCCAGGCTGTGCTGAGAAGCTGTGTAAGGCCGAGCGTATAGTGCCCACGACGGGCGACGTCGCCCAAAAACAAATACATTGCCGTCGCCGCGTGCGCTTATAGTAAGCGCGACGGCGACAATGCGACGGAGCGACGTCGCGTCGCCAAATTTGAAAGCTGGCAATATTTTATTTTTCAAGGGCTGTCGCCTCATGTGACAGCCCCTGAACCAATCAAATGACAGAAATCCTGTGACGCTGCCACAAAGCGAAATATAACTTTCGCTAACGGCGACGGGTGGCTTCACCCGTCCCATCGCCCGTCGCGGGTACTATACAAGCTGCCTAATGCAGCAGGCAGAAGCTTATTGGGCTCTATGATAAAATGTATTTGAAGCAAAAGGTGACACTGTGTGCTCATTTGCATGTCAGTTCCCAGAATCCCTAGCTGCAGTGGAAGCGCTGTATGCTAAGAGATAATGGGGACAGGCAGGGTTGCAGACCTGTCAGACGTGTGAATCAATCTTTTTATTTGCTAAAATCTAAATGACTGTTTGAAGCCTCCCGCGGCAATAAGAATCTAGAGACTGTGTATTAACAGAGCTAAAGGCTGGGTGCGAAGCGCTGGCTTCTGTCTGCATGTCCCGGTCTGTTCCTAAAGCACCCGAAATATTTATTGAAATAATATTTCCAGCATTAATTACAGCGATTAATGAAAACAGCTAAGCGCCACGTAACGAGAACGGGTGTTTATCCGGATTGTTAATGTGATATGTTAGATTTCATTAAGCAGTAACGATGTTGCAAATGAGACACAAATTACTGTTGCATCTGTTAGGAGAACGCATTAGTGCCAAATAACTGCAAATGCAGCCGTCGGGCGATGTTCATTAGCCAATCACTCCTCATGGTGGCCGATCTATCCGTGGCGGATGTGAATTGGACTTTCTGAAACAGGGGGGAAAAATTACACTTTTTTTTTCAGTGCCGCAGAAGGGGGGAGGAAAAAAAAAAAAAGAAAGTGAAAAACCCTAGGGCAGAGGTTCCCGGGCTGGCCAACTCCAGTCCTCAAGGGCCACCAACAGGTCGGGTGTTCAGGATATCCCTGCTTCAGCACAGGTGGTTCAATCAGTCTCTGCTTCAGCACAGGTGGTTCAATCAGTCTCTGCTTCAGCACAGTCTTTGACTGAGCCACTGATTGGGCCACGGGCACCCGTGCTGAAGCAGGGATATCCTGAAAACCTGACCTGTTGGTGGCCATGGAGGACTGGAGTTGGCCAGCCCTGGCCTGTGGATTCTGAGCAGACCTCCTCCTCGCTGGTGCTAGACCTATGACAGCTGGCAACCTCTCTACATGAGGAAGGGGTTGTTCCCCTCATTCAGCGTGTACATCTTCTCGCGCGGTTATTAATTTCTATCATCATTACCAGTTTGAAGGATGACAATTTACGGCGGATAATGAGATCTTTCGCTGAACATATAATTTCCCCATTAACGAGCGTGAAAAACCTCGTCGGAAACAATGTAAGTGGTAGGCCTCCCAGGACACGAATTTTTGCATTTATTTTGTAAACAGAATTTCAGAATCCACAGAGATTGATGTGTGGCTGAATCGTTGGTATTATTCACCGCTAAGGGTTTTTATTATATAAAAATACTTTAGTGCATGTATGTATGTCTTTATCTATATAGCGCCATTAATGTACACAGCGCTTCACAGCAATAATATACGTGGCAATCATATCAATTACAAATAATACAAATAACACATCATGGGAATAAATGCTTCAGACTTACAAATTAACATTTAGGAAGAGGAGTCCCTGCTCCGAAGAGCTTACAATCAATTGATTAATTAGTGTGTGTTTGTGTGTGTGCGTGCATGTGGATACAGAGGTATAGAGAGCCTATAGGGGCCTATTCACTAAACTTCGATAAGTTCAGTGCATTGCCGAGCGTTTTTGCATGTTCTTACTGCACTATAAAAAAATGTGTGTCAAAACGGTGTTTACTAAGAAAAATCACATTTTTTTTAAAGTTCGGTAAGAAATAGTGCAACATCGCACTACTGTACTTAGTTTTTTTTGTTCTTCAAAGAATTATCGCAGGACTTGTGTGTTGCTTAAACTGAAGCCTGGAAGAGCAGCACAGGGTATTGTAGCATGGGGTCTCCTGAGCTGAACCGCATTAATTTCAGCCACGGGGAGCCCCTGCTTCCCGAGTTATAGGCCTTGTATGGGGTGCCGGTATCTCCCGCGTGTTTAAATGTCCCGATCACGTGACGCGGGAGGTTTAAACATTGTTGGGGGATACCGGCACCCCATACCGGGGCCTGAAACTCGTGAAGCAGGGGGTCCCAGAGGCTGAAATTAACGTGGTTCAGCTCAGGAGAGCCCCTGCTACAATACTCTATTAAAATGTACATTAAAGCAGCTGCATTACTGTAGCGGCTAGCTGCTAAGCCAATGACGGGGTTAAGACACAGTACCCGGTTTCTTGGGGGTAGAGGGGGTGGGTGAAGGGGGTACTTGGCCCAGAGTGGGTGGTTAGGCCTACCAGGAACGTTACGGGAGGAGGTAACCCCTTCATTACCATAGTGGTGGTAATCGCGATGGTAATGAAAGGGTTAACCCCTCCCGCTACCCACCGAGAGGCCTGACCACCCACCCTGGGCCAAGTACCCCCTGCACCCACCCCCACCACCTCAAAGAAACATTCAAATACAACAACCTTACTAGCCAGCCCCGCTACCTCCAACCACCCCCCCCAACGCATGCAGTACAATAATGGGCAAAATTCCTATTATCCAGATATGGATAGAAGCGCATTTTCCCATTAATAATAAAACATTACCCAGTCAGCATAAAGTAATAAAAGTTCTACTTACCCCTGCCAGGATGAAGGCCATTCTCGTCTTCCTGCGCATCCTCCTCGTCCTCCATGGGCAGCAACATTACAATAAAAAAACAAACTAATGACCACTAACCCCTTAATCACCTTAGCGGTTAGTAACCTCTATAGTAATTAAGGGGCTAACCCCCCTCCCCTGCTACCCACTCGGGAGGCCTAACCACCCTCTCCGGGGCAACTACCCCCACCCCCTCTACCCATTAATTGTCACAGTGGTACACCATGACCATAATATGGATTGCCACAATGACAATGAATGGGAAATCTAAAAAACCACACATAACAAAAAATACAATACATTACTATGAAATAAAAACAAACATTTGCCAAAAAAGCTTGATTGTCACTGTGCTTATCTATACCCAGAAAGGGGCATAGATAAACACTTTGGCAGTAAATGGCAACCTAAAAAAATACACAATAAATAAAATACAATCAATGTGTTTCTTACCTTTGCTGTATTCACCCCGTCCTACTCCGGCACCAGGTCTTGACACACGACGCAATGCTTCTCAAACAGCCGATGCAAAGAAGTCTGTGATCATCGGTTGATTGAAGAGACTTTTCCGGTAAGTTCTTTTCTTCTTTTCTTCTTTCTTTCCTTCTTTCTTTTCTTCTGTCTTCTTGGCCTCAAATGAGATGGGACAGGCCTTATATAAGTTATATAATGTTACACCCCCATTGGTTGGTGTACCATGCGACAGGTTCCATTTTTTTAAGGATGTGATGTCATCAAAAAGGGAGGGAAGCCAGCCACTCAGGTAGTATATGCTTCCCTCCCTTCAAGATGATGTCACTTCAGCAAAAAACAAAATGGCAGCCATTACATGGTCACCAACTAATCGGATTGGTTGATATACCATGTGATGCCTTTCCTTGTGATGCATCAAAAAGGGAGGTAAGGTAGCCAATCAGGTAGCATGCCTCCCTCCAAAAAAGGAAAGGCATCACATGATATATCTACCAATCTGATTGGTTGGTGAACATGTGATGGCTGCCATTTTCTTTTTTTTGCCGAAGTGACGTCATTTTAAAGGGAGGGAAGCATATACTACCTGATTGGCTGGCTTCCCTCCCTTTTTGATGATGATACATCCTTTAAAAAAATGGAACCTGTCACATGGTACACCAACCAATTGGATTAGGGGTGTACCATTTGACACTCAAATGTGATGTTGCAGGCTTTGTATAAGGCCTGTCCTGTCTCATTTGAGGCCAAGAAGATAATTTATTTATTTATTTATAAAATATTTTACCAGGAAGTAATACATTGAGAGTTACCTCTCGTTTTCAAGTATGTCCTGGGCACAGAGTAAACATAATGGCGCAACATCTCCAGTCTCTTTTGGATTGTAACACAGAGAAGACAGAAGAAAAGAAAGAAGAAAGCAGGAAAGAAAGAAATAAAAGAAAGAAGGAAAGAACTTACCGTAGACATCTCTTCATTCAACAGAGGACCATGGACTTCTTTGAATGGCTGTTGAGAAGTATTGCATTGTGGCTCAATAGATGGTGCTGGAGTAGGACCGGGGTGTATGCAGCAAAGGTAAGAAACACATTGATTGTATTTTATTTAAATGTGTATTTTTTTTAGGTTGCCCATTTACTGCCAATGTGCTTATCTATGCCCCATTCTGGGTATATATAATATATAATCACAGTGACATCTATGCATTTGTTGGCAAATGTTTGTTTTTATTTAATTGTAATGTATTGTATTTTTTGTTGTGTTTTGTTTAGCTTGCCCATTCATTGTTAATTTAGCAATCGGGCATGGTTTACTACTGTGGCAATCAATGGGTAGAGGGGGTGGGGGTAGTTGCCCCCGGGAGGGTGGTTAGGCCTCCTTGGTGGGTAGGAGGTGAGGGGAGATAACTCCTTAATTACTATAGCGGTTACTAACCACTAAGGTGATTAAGGAGTTAGTGACAAGTAATTTGTTTGTTTATTGTAATGTTGCTGCCCATGGATGACGAGGAAGACACGGAGGAAGACGAGGACAGCCTATATTCTGGCAGGGGTAAGTACAACTTTAATTCACGTTATGCTGGCTGGGTAATGTTTTATTTTTAATGGGAAAATGCGCTATTATCCATATCTGGATAACAGGAGTTTTGCCCATTATTGTACTGTATGTGTTGGGGGGGGGGGGGGAGTGGGGGGAGGGGTAAATGTGTTGGGTAGTAGGGTTGTTGTGTTTTAATGTTTCTTGGGGGTAGAGGAGGTGGGTGAAGGGGGTACTTGCCCCAGGGTGGATAGTTAGGCCTCTTGGGTGGGTAGAGGGAGGGGTTAACCCCTTCATTACCATAGTGGTTACCACCACTATGGTAATGAAGGATTTAATTCCTCCCACAACCTTCCTGGTAGGCCTAACCACCCACTCTGGGCCAAGTACCCACCCCCTATAGCCCAAGAAACCAGGTACTGTGGCTTAACCCCTTCATTGCCTTCGTGGCTAAGTTAGTGATGTTGTTTTAATGTAAATTTTAATAACAGAATATTGCAGCAGAGGGTCTCTGTAACAGAACCGCATTAATTCCAGCCCCGGGGACCCCCTGCTTCCCGAGTTACAGGCCCCCAGTATGGGATGCCATTATCTCCCTGCATTGTTTAAATCTCCCGCGTCACGTGATCAGGACATTTAAACACACAGGAGATACTGACACCCCATACCGTGGCCTGTAACATGGGAAGCAGGGGGTATATATATATATATATATATATATATATATATATATATATATATATATATATATATATATATAAATTATAGTATTATGCTTATATAGAGGTTCTGTGAATGTTGGTTGTATGGCTTTATAATAAAACATAAATGTTATAGATTTATTTCAAATTGTAGATATGGCATAAAACAAGTCATCACCGCGCGTGTAGCTCACCTGAGTTTAGTTAAACAGAACTCTACAATGAATAAGACCTTAGACTTGTAGTAAAGTACCATCGATGATGATTAAAATAAACGCTGTATTGCATCCCAGCCAGAGTTTATTTCACAACCTGTCCACTGTCCAAACACAGCCGCCCACCTTGAAAATTTGCCGAAACGGTGTTAGAATCATCATTGCTGCTGCTGCTGCCGCCGCCGAATAATTTGTACGGTGACCAATATCAGACAATGTTATATTACAGGGAGATAAATAGGAAAATGCACTGAAAACATTAATATAACAATTTGTGTTTTCTAGTGTGTATAAAATAAAACAGAAGCACACACGGGCAGATTGTACTGCGCTGTGTTGTTCACGATTGTCAGAATTTATGGTGCATGAGTATTTTATAATGTGAGCTATTTTTTCTGACACTTAGGTATCAATAAATGGGCAATTTGATATGCAGCTAGACCTAATGTATCTGTTGCTCAAACAAAGACAGATGTTGCTAATTAGGTACGCATTAAAAAACTGTTAATACTGGTACACCATTAAAAGCATATGATAATTAGACTTAAATCTTTAATCAGAATAATCTGCATGTGCTTTCACAACCTGCTCAGCAGAAGTTTTTCTTTTGATTTCTGAATAGGATGGCAAAATAAACATGTGTGCTCTTTGTTCTAGCCCAGTAATGATGCTTAAAAGTACATGTCAAAATGGCCAAAATGGTACATCTTAAATGGTCGTTAGAAACGCAACTCGGTTATCAGAGTTTATAGAATAGAAGATTACAATACTGAAATAATTAGCCGTTTACTGAATGAAGAAAATTATATTTTGAGAACCCGTAGTGTAGGAATAATATGGTGTATCAATGCAGTGAATGTTTGCGTTGACGTATTGCACTGCACCATTTTTGACAATGGCCCCCAAACATACCCAGTTTGCCTTGGTGCCATGGGTCCCTGGTGTTCATTTGGATAATTGGGATGTGGTACCATTTTAACCGTTTACAAACCAATGGGGGATATTCATGCCATGTTTGCCGGCATGTCATCACTCACTGATTAGACTGAGAATCACTAATTTGGAGTCGGTGTCACTGATGTTTACTGTGCGTTGGAAATTTCTGTGGTGCAGTAGTCTCACCGCAAAAAATTAGCCCTTTTCTATTAACCCCTTTAAGTGCCGGATAGGGTCGAGCACTCAAGGGCCACGGCCTGGCCCGGAAAATCACAATCATGTGACCACTCCTCAGCGATCACATGACAGTGACATTATCTGGTGGCATAAATGGAAGGGGAGATCCTCCCCCTCCCCCTGTTCAGGTTGCGAACAGCTTTCTGTAGAGCGCTGGTCATGGCTTCCACTGGAAGACAAGCAAGAAGGCCATGACGTATCAGGTACATCACAAGGGCCTCTTACGAGCCAGGCCTCTGAATGTACAAAGTTTTAAATGCCATTTTTAGGTCCCGAACCCCTAAATCTCACTAGTTTGGGCCTTGCACAGTGTTTGTTGATTTAGTTTTAGGCCTAAAATTAGCACCCGTTTGTAAAAGATGGGTTTCTGTTTTCCATTTAACAGACATTCCACACTCCCAGTCTTGGAGACGAAGAATTTGAGATCCCACCCATCACTCCACCTCCAGAAACAGACCCTTCTCTTGGCATGACCGATGTCCTGCTGCCGTTTCAAGTAATGGGAGAAGCGCTGTCTGCTCAAGGGAACGAATATGTACCCCAATTTCCACCTCAAAGTCTTGACCTTCCTTCTATTACCATATCTCGAAATCTCATGGACCAGGAGGGTATAATTCACAGCAATGGTTTGACAATGGTAAGCTTGGTTTCTACCATTCTGTTTATATTGTATCTATGTTAGAAGATCATCGCACAGTGACTTTATGTATTTATTTTTATCTGTATAAATATGTGTGTGGATATATATATATATATATATATATACGTGTGTGTGTGTTCATACACAAACACACACACAGATATGCAGTATATGAGATGTGCACGTGAAACCATTTTTTTTGTTCTAAAAAAATGTTCCGTAGTTTGCTTTTGCCTAAAGTCCCTTTATTTTGGATTATCAGGAAAATGTGAATTTGCTGAAAAAATCAAAACGTGTAATCAGAGCTGTTGTTTGCTTACTATGTAATCATTTAAGTATTTCATTTAAGTAAATATTTTGATATTTGTCATACAGTGATAAATATTTACATGAAGGGCCCGGCGGGGGAATTCCATTGTAGGGTACTAGGGGGGTAGGGGGGAAGAGGAGGCCAAGAAGGGGGAGAGAGGGTGGGTAAGTCCAACCCAGACAGTTATAGGCTTGTGAACCCTTTCACTGCTCTGCACTCCGCTGCTGAATGTTCAGGCGGTAAAAGGGTTAAAGTGTTATCACATGACGCCGCTCCCAACTGAACCCAACAAGCCTTCTTCAGACCTTACCTTAGCCCAGGGGTGACCAACTCCAGTCCTCAAGGGCCATCAACAGGTCAGGCTTTCAGGATATCCCTGATTGAGCCATCTGTGCTGAAGCAGGGATATTCCTAATACATGGCCTGTTGGTGGCCCTTGAGGACTGGAGTTGACCGCTCCTGCTCTATGCCAACCCATATATGCTCAACAATTCATGCTGTGAATTGAGACATGGAATGAATAATAATCATGTAAACCCCCTGTGTGTGTGTGTGTGTGTGAGCTCACACACTGTCACACTGCCCCCTGGCAGGTTCCTCTCCAACGTGACTGTGATGGACATGAGAGTAACCAATAATAACAACAGCTGTGGGGGAGGAGGGACTATGAGGGAGAGGAGCCTTTAAAATGGAGAGGCAGCCATGTTGGATTAGATCTGCGCGGACCTGAGCACAGCAGGTTCATTCGAGGTCTGCAGAGATAGTGCACGTGGTGACAGGAGCTGCGAGATACTGTACAGTTGCAGAGTGGTTAAAAGATCGGGCACCGCTGGAGGGGACCCTCAACGGCTATAGAAACACAGTGGTACCGACGCACCTTTTCAAAGAACAGGCCTTCAACAGATTTCAGTACAACACGAGCTCCCATGGTGTTCCGTCACCATCATAAGCCAACATACTCAGGATTGGGTGGCTACTACACCACTGACACTGACTCACACCCACACAGCGCCATTTGGGGATTGTGTTGAAAGGGTGTACAGTGTGTAGTGAACCTCTGCTGAGGATCACAAGGTATTCACGTTATTAAGTGTGTAGTAAACTAGTTGAATTACCCATAATGTGTTTGTATTATTCCTGCCGTCTGACCATAGGTCACGTTCGGCCCAGTAAGTGACACGGGACTCAGGCCTCAGCGATAGTTGTAAATCTGAGAGCTAAAATTAGAGGGGTTTCAGTTATAATAATCACTCCGCTATAAAGCAACAGGATCTAACCGTAGGATTGTGAAATAGTTATAATTAAATCCTAGAACTGCCACTCTTTTACCATTCTGCGAGAAAGTAAACAATTGGGGGGGATTTCAAGGCTGTAGGTAGTTTCCTAAATGTTACTACTTTGTGGGAATATGAACAGCAAGGGGGCGGTCCCCGCACTCTAAAAAGTATATCAAGAAAGACCACAACAAGTAATCTCAGAAGAAATGCAATTATTTATCAACTTAATAGTAAAGCATACACTGTGTGACCATGATTATCCAACAATAGCTGTTAACACAGTAGGCTATATGAAGAAATAACTAGTTCACAAAAATGTATATACAGTAGGGCCCCGCTTTACAGCGCTCCGCTTTACGGCGTTCCACTCATACAGCGTTTCCCAATGTATACCCATTTTCATTAAGTTCGGCGCTTGTTCCGTTTTTCCGGCCATTTTCGGTATGACATGCACAGCAGCAAAGTATCCGGCTGTCACTAAACAACAGTTTTAGTGCGTGCGCAACTCCTTGTCAGATGCCATTTGTCAGCTAAACAGTCTGTTTAGAGCTCTGCAACTTTGTTTTCAAAGGTACAATACAGTACAGTAGGGTCCCGCTTTACGGCGATTTCTGCTTTACAGCGGCGGCCTGGAACGGAACCCGCTGTATGAGCGGGGCCCTGCTGTACAACACTAGTTGTTAACACATAAGGCTAGATTCCCGCTGGCTGCTGCAGCGCTAGCTATGGCAGGCGCTGCGGGGACAAGAGCCGCCCCTCAATGGGGCCGGGCCCGCTGCGAGGGGGGGCCGCCGCGCTGCACGGGGAGTTTTTCAGGCAGACCTGAAAATTGGGATTAACACTAGCAACGGAGGGCTAGGCCACGCCCCGTGGTTGTTCAGCCAATGAGGGCGAACCTGCCGGATGACTTAATGGCCGCGCCCCCATCACTTCCCTGTCACGCCCCCCCTGTCTTTCCCCCTGCAGCTCACTGCAGACCGGGGAACTCGGCTGGACACGCCGCTTGCCTCGCAGGCGCGCGTGCAGCGCAGACAGCGGGGCCATAGCCTAAGGCTGTAAGTAGAAATTACTAGCACACAGAGGAAAAATATCCACAAAGGAAAAAGCTGTACAAGGTAAAAAACTGACAACCACAAAGGACACTAAAATCACAAAAATACTTTAGTGTCCTTTGTGGGTTTCAGTTTTTGTTGTGTTGTCAGTGAGAGCAACGAAGTCTAATACATCTATAAATCCTACAGCTCAAAAAGAAATCCGCATAAGATGTAAAATAAACCCCCACGTTTTAATATACTCGACATTTGCAAATTGACGCAAACATATATTTTTTAGAAATCACGTTAGTGAATATATTGCTTCTCCTTGAAACATCCCCACTATTTACACTAATAGACACTCCTCATACATAGTTACATAGTTACAGAGTTACAGAGTAGATGAGGTTGAAAAAAGACATACATCCATGAAGTTCATCCTATGCTAAATTTAGACGACAGATACTTTATCCTATATTTGTATTTACAGTATTTTGATCCAGAGGAAGGCAAACAAAAAACCCCAGTGACACATTATCCAACGAAGTCTCATAAGGGGAAAAATAAATTCCTTCCTGACTCCAAATACTGGCAATCGGATTACTTCCTGGATCAACATCCTTCCCCTGTTTACTTATTTGGTATATTCCTGTATAGACTGTATACTGACAAGACTGTAACAATGGTATTTGGGACCAAGACTACATTTTTAAAGCTTACAGTGACTGAGCTCCAGATCAGAACCAACGCTAACACCACCCTAACTCCTGTCACTAGTTTTAAATACCTGGGCATATGGTTTGACTCCCACTTAACATTCAGGATGCACATTGATACCCTGACATCCAAAACCTATGCCAAAGTAGGTGTACTTTATAGGAACAAATCCTCCCTAAGTCTCCTGGTCAGAAAGCGTATCGCACAGCAGATGCTAATGCCAATTATCGACTATGGAGACATAGTATACGGCTCGGCACCTCAAACCCACCTTAGCAAACTGGACACCCTCTACAATTCAATATGCCGTTTGGTTCTCCAATGCAACTACAACACACATCACTGCGAAATGCTCAAAGAACTAGATTGGTCATCACTTGAGTCTAGGCGCCAGGTTCACCTTTCCTGTCTTGCCTTCAAATACTTTCTGGGCAAGCTACCTATCTATCTGAACAAGCTCCTCACCCCTACCACATGCAGCACCTATCATCTGAGATCAGACTCAAAAAGACCGTTCATGGTCCCAAGGCTCAACAAAGTATCCGGCCGCTCCTCCTTCTCTTACCGTCTCTTACTGTGCACCCCAAAACTGGAACAATCTACCGGAGTCTCTCACATCCACCACCAGTTTAAGTTCTTTCAAACCAAAGCTGTCTCACATTTTAATCTGGTCTGTAACTGTTACATACGCCCATAATATATAGTATCTTAACTGTGCATGCAATGTCTTGTATATAATGTATACCCTGTTCACTTATGTAATTGTATTTGTAACCATGTATTATTTGTCATTTAACCCTTTGCCCAGGACATACTTGAAACCGAGAGGTAACTCTCAATGTATTATTTCCTGGTAAAATATTTTATTAATAATAATAAATAATAATAATAATACCTTTACTTTCTACAATGCAGGTCAACCTTATTTTGAAGATATCTATTGTATCTGCCATCACAGTCTCCATGTATAATGAATCCCACACTGTAACTGCCCTTACCTTTGTTGCTGGTGAAATCTCCTTTCCCTTAAGGGATGTCAAACCTTTTTTTGAAGAGCTCTACTGTATCTGCCATCTCTCTCTCTCTATCATAAAGAAGGTACGATACCTAGAGAGGCTTTCTCAGAACCGCGCCGCAAAACTATTGTCGTGCTTCACATGGCAGAACAGAAAGACCTCAACACGCAGAACGGAGCCCTTGTTATTAATTTACGTAACTAATATACATAACTACAGTAATGATTCCAGCAAGACGTTCTCTTTTCTCCTGCATAAGGATGCATAACAGAGCAAGAGCACAAATCTAGCATGAATTAATTTTACACCTGCCTGTGTTAATGGGCCAATTTATTATCTAGATTGCTTGGCCTTTGTGTTTGTTACACAGTTCATTAAAATTCCCCAAATCGCTATGTTGACGGTTCTTAATAAGATGTCCGTGTGCTCTTACTGGCAGGGGCAAATATTTATCAATAAGCCAGAAATGAATCATTGCAATTAGTTATTGGGTAACTTGCTGTACTGATACTGTTACGCGGCACACGCTTTGGGGAATAAATACAGAATACTTTACCTATGACATGTCATTTCATGGCCAGTTGAATTGAGCATCAATTAAATTAATAAGGGCGGGGGTAGAAAAATAATTATAGCATGGACGCAAAATAAACCATGTTTTCGATACAATAGTATTAGGGTATTGTTTGAAGGTGCGGTTAAAATGAGCTACAGTATGGCAGTGATGTATTTCGTGACTTAAATTGTTGTTTGCAGCTTTTCAAAAAAATCTCAGACAGATAAATATACAGGTCAACCCCGTTATAACGCGATCCGTTACAACGCGAATCCGCTTATAACGCGATACAACCGTGGCTCCCAATTTTTGTATTTATGAATACTTTACAACACGATTCTTGGTATCTTAAATACTTTATTGTACAATGCATACAATTGTACATTATTTCTAGCGTGATCTGCCTATAGTGCGATGTGATACTTTGGACCCCAAGCACAGCGTTATAAGGGGGTTGAGCTGTATTTGTATAAACGGTTTTCCTAGTGGTCAAATTCTCCAGGTACATTTTACAATACTTATGTAATATAATAAGTATAAGGACCCTGCTTTTCCATAGACAACTCGCCACCCCCTAATCCTCCGGTCTATAATTCCTGCTTATCTGTAAAATAGATATCAGTGGAATAAGACTATGCCCGTGAATATAACATTTAATCCTTAGGGCAATTACAGGAGTAGTTTTTGCCCCCCCCCCTCCTCCCCACACCCACATGAGGAAACAGGGGGTCTCTGAAGCTGACCCACATTGACACCGTGTTCCCCAAGGTACTTAGCAGAGAAGGTGCTGCCGGTAGCATTTCCTCCAGAGAAAACAAAATGGAGGTTAAAATCTCCTGCGCCACGGAGACCAAGGGGAGGCGGGAGATTTACACCTCTTGGAATTACTGGTGACACCTTTTCTGGTGTGAATCTCAGGAAACAGGGGGTCCCCCTGGATCTGAAAAGAACACGAGTCAGCTCTGGGGACCCTCTTCCTCCTGTATATGGTGAACAAAAAAATGGAACAGGGTTGAAGGATGGGGTTGTCAGAGCTGAACCCCATTCATTTCAGCTCCAGGGACCCCCTGCTTCCCAAGATACACACCTCCAAAGGGGGTGCCGGTATATTGGTAAAGTTTAAAGCTCTTGTGTCACGCGGGCCAATAGGAAGGCACATCTGATGATGTCACAGCTTCCTGTTGGCCTGCAGGACGCGGGAGCTTTGAAACTCCGCTATTACGTGATCCTTGCTAGCCGAGCGGAGTGACTACCGGCACCTTCTACCGAGGTCTGTATATCTGAAAGCAAGGCCCCCGGAGCTGAACTGAATGGGGTCCAGCTCCAGAGACCCCCTGCTTCCATACTATGTTAAAAAAGAAAAGAGAATTGCCCCAAAAATCGCATACGTGGATTGTGTCTAATAATATAATAATAATAATGGTTTGTTGTTGTGTAGCGCAGCTAGTTTTATGTAGCACTTTACAGAGACATTTTGCAGACACAGTCCCTGCCACGTGGAGCTTACAATCTGTTTTTGGTGCCTGGGGTGACTTGGTCAAGGTCACAAGGAGCTGACACCGGAACTGAACCAGGTTCCCCTGCTTCAGACTCAGTGCCAGTCAGTGTCTGTACTCACTGATATATATATATATATATTTTTTTTTTCTCTTTTTTTCTCCCATTGAACTGTTCGCTTATTTTTCTGTATTTAGATAAACTGAAGAATGCCTTCTATAGGATAGGGGAGAACCTCTTTTCTTTCATTGTGAGTCAATTATTAAATTGACGTATGTAACCCCTCTAATTTACCTCAGACTAACACCTAATGCTGAGGCAGGGGCCTGAGTCCTCCCTCTAAATATCTTACCACACACGTTGCCTTAAGTCAGACAAAGGGAGGCAGACTACAGTAATATTTATAGTACAATGGTATTCTTAAGGTAATTGTCTTCATATACCCAGGTAAACCATGTGATCCTCAACTGTAGGATCATTCAATGTAGATGTACTGTAATACATTAGAACATAAACACTCCCCACCAAACGCTGCGCAAGTGTGTGTTCGTGTCACTCTCTAATATCACCCGACCCTATGTATAAGGGCCTGTGTGAAAGTGTCGGCACACTGTTGGAGCACTTAATTGGGGTATTTACATTAGAGGCTTGTACTTCGCAAATGCTTCGGTACCCTTAACTTGGCTTCCGTTTAGGATCCCCTGTGACGGTGTGCGTGCCTCCTGAGGATGTCCGATGGATGCTCCGCTGGGCCCCACTCGTGGAGGCAACTTGCACTCCTTTCGGTCAGCATCCGCTAAGGTTGTGCATATTGCTGCCTGGCTCTTCACCACTGGTCAATCCTGAGATCCCTCAGGAGGCAGCATCTCTGCTCCCTGCATGCTCCACTAGTCCCTCTTAAAGACTCCTCTCACCTTAGTCCCTCCTCTCTCAAGTCCATTGCCAATGGCTGATGTCATGCCTACCATGAGTCGCATGCTGAGCGCACACTGGAGAGAAGTCTGGTAGGGGGCAGTGGGTTTGAGTGCTGCATACATGTTACAAGGGGTTACACGTAACAGCAATACTTATACGGCAGCGGCATCTCCTATCTCCAGTCGGCCTGTCCATCTCCGTGAAGAAATGCCAGGAGATTTTGAAGTGATACTGAAAACAAATGCAGCCAGTCAGAATCATGATTAATACCATGCATCTTCGTTCTGCGAACTACTTGACACGTCCACCTATAAAGTTGAATGCACAATTGCCAGAGGTATGGTTAAAAATAGGTTATGTCAAGGTTCTTCGATGCTTCCCTTAGGGTTCATGCTGGCCAACTAAATAATAATATTTTTACACTCCCCTCATATATTTCCCTGAGGACGTCTGTTAAAAATGATCAGTACCTTAGTTTATTGCTTCATGGACATCTGGAGATCTATAAAGTGCAAAGAAAGATGCTTGTTATCTTAATAAATATACGTTTGGATACTATACAACAACAATACAGTTTTAGGTTTCAGAAGACCGTTTTTGTTCTATAGGCAATATTGCTTTTTTTTTTTTTTTTTAAATCATCGCTATCATAATTGTATCATGGGGCCTGCAGTATATAGTTTACTAGGCTTGGAAATATAAAGTTATGTACAGAAACAGGGCAATTTATAACCCACATTTCTAAATGCCTGTGTTTTACTAATGGTAACATGGCAAATTCTGTATGCTTCACAATACAGAAACAGAAACACACACAAACACACATTGATACAAACGCACACACACATACATATTTATGCACACACATATTTATGCACACACTATTTATATACACACATTTATACACACACACATTTATACACACACATATTTATACAAAATAAAGGCATACCCCGGTTTAAGGACATTCACTTTAAGTATACTCGCGAGTAAGGACATATCGCCCAATAGGCAAACAGCAGCTTGCGCATGCGCCTGTCAGCACGTCCTGAACAGCAATATCGGCACCCTACCTGTACCGTAGCTGTGCGCAAGCGGGGAGACTATAGAGCCTGTTACAAATGCGTTATTTACATCAGTTATGCACGTATATAACGTTGCAGTACAGTACATGCATCGATAAGTGGGGAAAATGGAGTGCTTCACTTTAAGTACATTGCGTACGTTAATGCAGGGTATGCCTGTACATACAGTATGTGTATATCTTTATGTATATATAATAGGTGAATATGGTAGTATATCAAATAGAGAATATAGCAAGTGCATACACATGCATGTAATATGAATGCATACATTACATAAATGTATATTTTCTATGTGTGCTCATTTAATATTTATATGCACTATTCATACCTATGCAGTGTTATGTAATAAAGCTGTCGATGTAATATAATTAATATAGCCCCAGCATATTTGCAGTAGGAATAAAGCTATGTTTAATAAATGAGGAATGGCAGGAAGGGGCATTTGGGAAAATATGCATTTTCTTTTCTTCCACATTAAAGCGGCTATTTTTTCCAAGCTTGCAGATTCCAACATATCCATTTAACAACCCCCATTTTCCAAAGGAACAATAAACAGCCGTGAAAAATGTACACAGCCACAGCCCCTCCGTCTTTGTCAGTTTTAAATGATGATTTGAGATACCCAAAAGATAGACGTTGTGCAGAACTACATCTTCGACTTCAGAAGGTCCTTTTTCCCCCCTCTCTCTCTTTGTAACTCTCGCTATAATCGGTCCAGCTTGCTGAGCTTCTATTGACATCAGCAGTACATCAATTTCAGAAAGTGGATTATTTTTTACTAGACAGCTATTGTGACATATTGGGTCAGTCATAAATGAAAGATATTCATGCAAGCATGCAATGCAATGTAATGAAGTCTCACTCTGACCTTCTGTATGATTGATTCTGTAATTTAGTTTTCTCAGGCAGTGCCTGAAATGAAATGAAATCATGTTGAACAAGTTTTGAATACCCACAGTGCACCAGTAGAAGACAAACGCACAGCCCCAGAAGGCTTGTGAGTGAGCAGCTGAACGATTTATCTCCATGCTATTATAGCCTTTGCCAGAATTCAACATTTCTTTTTTTTTTCTTATTTGGCTTAAGTACTTAATTCTGCAGGTAGCTGTAAATGGGAAAATAAAATACTGTTCAGATTTAAAATGACAGGAGAAGAAATATGTGCAGGGCACTGATAAAAAAAAAAAAGAAGAAATCTTGAATAGAACTGACCTTTCATTTTGCCGAAAGTTACTTGGGGATTGGTCCTTATAATTACCATATAGATTATTTTTATTTCTTTCGCGCAAAGAAACACTTCTCGGAACAGCAGTGGCGATTGAATGGAAATTGAACTTGTATAAATTCTCTTCTGCGTAGGCTGTTGTACATAACAGAAGCTTCAGATGAATATTATTTTCTTTTTTTTCCCTTCTGAGATACAAGAGAGAGAAAAACAGACCGTGGAATAATGGTCTCTCTTAGTCTGTTTTATCTTCCACCCACCAAAGTGAAATAGATTTACTCAAATGAAAGACCCATTTAGGATATGACAGATGGACTTCCACTCGTAACTCAGAAGGGCAGTGAGGTTTGCCATATTCAATGCAGACTCACCTGCACGGGAGCCCCTATGGCACGGAGTTGTAATTATGTTTGCATCTATCAAATAATGGAACGAGACAATGAAAATCCATTACAAGGTAATTGTTGGGAGTTATTTTACAGGACAAAACACTTGCTGGTGCCAAAAAGAAACAAACCTTCTTTAATTTAATGATAATTATTTCATCAATAACTTTATTCCATGTAGCGCTTTTCTCTCGAAGGGACTCAAAGCGCGTCACAATTACAGTGTAGTGCGTGGTACACAGGACATAGGATTTATACAGACACACTCCCTGCCGAGGTGAGCTTACAATCTATGTTTTTGGTGCCAGAGGCACAGGGAGATAAAGTGACTTGCCCAAGGTGACACAGAGCTGACACCGGGAAATGAACCAGGTTCCCCTGAATCACACTCAGTGTTGTTGTTTAGAGAGTCAGGGTCTTTACTCACTGAGCTGCTCCTTCTCCTTTGGTATTTATGATAGAGAAGGTGGTGGGAACTTGTATTAAAGCTGCAGTTCCACTGCCCTGCCCTCACCTTTTTTTTTTTACACAGGTGAGAAGCAGGTGGTCCCCGGAGCTGTACAGCGTTCATTTAATCTTCAGGAACCGCATGGTTCCAGAGATATATACCAGGAATGGTAGCGCCAGCAGTCCTTGCTTGCTTTAATCCCCTGTGGCATGCAGGCTAATAGGAAGCCACAAAGGATGATGGGAGATTTGTTGCCATTTTGTTTCCCCTGAATGGGATGGTACCAGTGCTATGTTTTCAAGTATGTACCTCAGGAAACAGGTGGTTCCCGGAGCTGGATTTAACACGGTTCAGCTCAGGAGACCCCTTGCTTTCCACCTATGTAAAAAAATGGGGGTTTCAAAATAAAAAAGTTGGGGGGACTGCTGCTTTAGGGCAATAACATTTTTTGGACGCACTGCGCCATTTTCTGTTTCCAACTGTACTCCGTGTAAGAATTTCTTACATTTCATTATCACCCAAATTCCCGCCACCTCAAACTTGGTCAAGATAACGCACAGGGACTCAGGGTTTCCCATGCTGATATGCTTGCCATGTAACGCCTGTTGACGCTCCCCAAATCATAAGGTTATCGCACGCAGAGAGACTGGAGCAAAGGTCCTTGATTAACAGTAACAGGTACAGTTTGAAAATAATGCTCTGTGTGCCAGCCCCCTTACTTTTTTCATTAGTGAGTGTGAACACCCCTGCCACAAAAGTCGTAGCTCTGAGTCGTTCTATTATAAACAACACACAGAACCCCAGCAAGCTCATTTTAGGAACCCCTGTTCCAGGTTTAGGAAGTTAGCAGGTCTTTTTCATTCTACTGGATAGAGATCCAATGTTGGTTTTTCTCCCTCCTAATATAGGTACATGAGAATTTTAATTCTAATAGAGGTATATTAGTATTTTATCTGGTAGTGTTAGGACCTGCAAACTGGGTCTGCCTTGACGTGGCTTGCAGGCTTACGATGCTTTGGCCAAAGGGCAGTGTGTATATGTAAAATGGCCTGGAGTAGTAGTGGTTAACTCCAGTCCTCAAGGGACACCAACAGGTCAGGTTTTAAGGCTATCCCTGTTTCAGCACAGGTCTCTCAATCAGTGGCTCAGTCGTTGACTGAGCCACTGATTGGGTCACCTTTGCTGATGCAGGGATATCCTTAAAACCTGACCTGTTGTTGGCCCTTGAAGCGTGGAGTTGGCCACACCTGGCCTAGAGGTTATGTATTGAAACCCAAGACTGGCAATATAATAGACCTTCAAAATATTGTTTGCAGTAATGTCAAGGTATGAAGGTAATTAGTAACAATTTTGAGCAAATAAAGGCCTGGAGAGGGGTTATATGGAGTAAGTAATTGGAGAGGTTAGGGGAGGAATAACCGAACACACATATTAGAATGGTATGTATCAAGAGTGGTGTCAATGATTGTCTGTGCAATGGTATAATGAATTCCCCAGCTGCTCGAACTAGCTGAAGGATACAATGGGAGCAGGAAATAAACAGTGGAGATATTTTTTTGTAAAACACACTGGCAGAAATATGAGCAGCTAATCTTCCTTGGGTACAGGATATAGAAACAAGCTATGGTTCCTGCTAGTAGGGTTTGCCAATCTTATATGAGTTTCTGGAAATCGGAGGTTAACGTAGAAGAAGGTAGTTGTCCATAGCTGTGTCTACACTAACGTATTGGTATTGTATAAAAGGCTTTTAAGGCTATACTGCTGCGACACACTTTATTCGAGCAAATACCCAGTATGTACCTGGCAGATACCTGGAATGCGCCGCTCCTCACCTCTGACAAGCCCCGTTGCATTTGCCTTCCCAGCCTGGGTTCATGCCTGGCTGATGGGCGGCTGATCTGTTAAATGATAATGATTAGGATTTAATAGGCTGCAATGCTTCGCGTGTCTACCAGATGGCATAAATTCATGAATTGTAATGCAGTATATATATATACTGTGCAGTATTGCAGCCAGCGGGAATAAAATGCTTCAATCCCTGCCTGGAAAATAACTCAATGCACTCGGGCAGAAAACAGTCACAAACCTCAATACACCCGGGTATACCCGAATTCGTGGGACTAGCCGAGCTCGAATAAAGTGTGTCGCCAGTGTATACACTTTTCTGCCACTTCGTACATCACAAACCTAATTTCTCACTATACACTCTTCTGCTCCTCCTTACATCCCGGTCATAATTTCTCGCTATACACCTGTCTCACTCTTGCGTTCAGCTCAAGGATGTCTTTTCTCTGCCCTTTTGTATCTAAAGCCCTCTCCCGCCTAAAACCTCTCTCACTCACTGCCCCACACCCCTGGAATACCTTTCCACTCATTATCCGACTGGCACCCTCTCTCTACACCTTTAAGATCCTGTCTAAAACACACCTGCTTAACGAAGCATATGAATAGCTCCGTGGCTTATACCATACCCCTCATACATCGACCGTGGCCCCTTGCAGAGGCACTTACCAGAATACACTCCTACTGTTTCTGTACATTCACCGTATTTACCACTTAGATTGTAAGCTCTTCGGGGCAGGGACTCCCTTTCCTAATGTTTTATGTCTGAAGCGTTTATTCCCACTATGTGTTATATTATTATGTCCCATGTGTTACTGCTGTGACGCGCATTGTACCTAGATAAAGATACATATAGAAATAGCTATATCTGTACAACATTTTATAGCTATGGACCTGTCTGACACCACTGTATAGATACCAGTGGACAGGAAGTGAGCAGCTGTTGCAAACCATTTACCACCACTATAACCAGAAAGGGCGGGATTTTACCCACGTGACTGACAATTGAAGGTCTTGATTATTGCACTGAAAACCCTACACACAGCAAACATAAAATAACACTGTTAAATGATTATTGTCATTTAGCAAAGGCTCATTTTCAACCAATTTATCGTGAATTCCTCATTTGCTGCTAACCTGTAAAACAAAGGGCCAATGTAAATCTATACGGCAGCCATTATTATTTCAGCAAATTCAGAAGCACGTTGGCTGTTCTGCAAGTCAAGATGTCAACAGTGCGTGTTACGCTCGGCGGTGCTATTTCTAGGTTCTCACTCTGTGGCCTGATATTTTAGCGAACACGAGTGCATTTTCAATTAATACTGTGTTGGGGCGAAGTTGCTTTAATGTGTTGCTGATCAAACAGTTATTTCATGGATCATTAATGTGTTTAATGTGTGGAACATTCTATTAAAACAAGCACTTATTATTTTTATGAAGATGTTTATTGCTATAGTTAACTGCCAAAGAACAACTCCATTTTTGAAGGCCATAATCATTTGTCATATGCGAGGCTACATCTTCTGTTACTACATCTTCTGTTTGTGGGTTTCCTTTCCTCTAAAGATTTGGTTTATTGCCGGATTCTGTCATTTCGAGCGGAGATTCATAGTTGTTGTAGAAGTTTAAGAAGCAATTCATGCAATTTTTTAATTATTTTTTTAAACACAGTATTGAAACGGGGTCACTGGAGCAGAACCCCATTCATTTCAGCTCCCGGAAACCCCCTGCTTCCCAATATGCAGACCTCCAAATGGGGTACCGGTGTCTTGGCAAAGTATACAGCTCCTGCGTCACACAGGCCAATAGGAAGCCGCACCGGATGATGTCACAGCTTTCTATTGGCCCACAGGGAGCACGAGCCTAGAAAAACGTCCATTATGTGATCCTTGCCCGCCGAGCAGAGCGGCTACCGCTACCCACTACGGAAGTAAGAATCTCCGGAAGCAGGGGTCCCGGAGCTGAAATGAATGAGGTTCAGCTCCATAGAATCCCTGCTTCAATTCCATGGGATTGGATATTTAAATGTACAGTAGTACAAGTACACACTTTCAAATATCAACAACAGTGGTGATTGGTGAAGCTTCAAGCATTCCTTCTTTTTTTTGAACAGGATAGAAACCAGGTGCTCATGGACCTGAACCGCGCAAATTTCAGCTCCGGGGACCTCTAGTTCCCGGGATACTTAAGTAATAATCGCCGAAGAACAGGGCATTACTGGCCAATAATGCCCTGGCTGGAAGAGTTGAAGACCCTTTAACCCCCCCCCCCCCCCAATCCACTGAATCTGCTCAGAAAATCTGTCAGCTCGGGAGGGGGAGGAGTCAACCCGTGGCTGATACGTCCTGACCAATCTCCTGCCCTGTCTCAGAGCTTTTACTTCATGCAAACCAATCCCCTGTCCTGTCTCAGCTGTTCTGAAAGCTGATTGGCTGGAAATAAACACATTGAAAACTGCACTTTGCAAGCTACTAAAATTCCGGGCATTATTGATTGAATAATGCCCGGAATTTTAACCAATCAAAGAGCAGGGTTTTCAATAATGCCCTGAATTTTACTGCTTTAGCCTATAATTACCAGAAAAAGTAACACCAGTTGCTTCCTGGTATTTAAATCTTTGCGTCACGCGGGCCAATAAGAAGCCGCAACGTATCAAGTCCAAGCCATTATAGTAAAAAGACAAAAGATACATTGGAAATATTGGAAATGTTTCATACTTTCTGAATCGTAGCCATTAGAATATTTTGGAGAAGAATGTAGAAATGACTACAGCCCCATCTGACACTGTTAATGATTTGAACGGGTCTTAACAATCACATCAAAATCTGGTAATAACCAAATTTAAATGAACTTACCGCTGTGAGCTCTTATCCTGGTGTAGATGGAAATACTAACTGTAGTGGCCTTCTAATTGATTCCATATTTGAAATAGACGGTGAGGCTAATTGTTTTGAAATGTTTTTTTTAAATAACCTTCCAGTACAAATATTGTATATATATCCCACATCTCCAAGTCTGATTTAGCTTTGTGTGAAACCTGCTCTACCAAATTCATTTGGATGTCGTTCAAAACAGTGATATTTACAATGTATTTGTTTGAGTTGCGTTTATTTCTTTCAGTTCCACTGTAACCTCTTTTGTTTATATATATTTCCTTGCAATTTTGTCCTTGGATATTTATCTCTCCAAAAGACATTAATTCTTATTTTTTTTCTTGTAGATTCCATTCAATTTTGAATGTCAAATATTCCTTGTATGAGCGTTTACCCACAGGCCTCTATTCTAATTCTTTATAGCGTTTGCTGTCAAACTTCATGTGTATTTTATTTGTTGTTCAGACACACAGCCCCTGCCAGCTCCGAACGCAAACACACCCCACCATATATATTTGTGTCAACAAGAGTGTTACTGGGATTGTTACCTTATACATACAACATATGACAAATAGCTAAATACTGTACTTATCTGTCTCTCTTCCGATAAGTGAGGGTCATTTAGTGAATTTCTTTAGCCGGAGTATCTTTAAGCCTGTAACCCCGCCAAGGTGTCCTCTCTTCTACAGGTGCGAACACTATCTGCAAACGCTCTCTTCACCTCGCTATGTCTCTCTTCACCGTGCTAATGGAGGGAGAACGGTCTCAATAGACTGCTTATTCACAGGCGCATAACACAAGCTGCTATTTAATAGTGGAATGGGTGAGCTTATAACCAGGGAGGAGGGGTCACGCACCCAACTGTTACCAATTGCAATGTATTTGTTATTCAACTACAAATTGAAATGATGGAGTAGGTGGGCGTATTTAAGAACTCACTCCTACCGCATCACAATAGTTCAGTTCTTGATGAGATGTACATTTGGTTTCTGTTTACATCAAAGCAGCAATACACCCCCCCCCCTTTTTTGTTTCTTATTATTTGTATATGTAAAGCGTGTGACAATGTATCATTCTACATTCTTATCTAAACTGGCAATCGTTTGTTGCTCCTGTTATAAATCTGTCAAAATCCTGATTGTGTGCCAACTAAATGGCCGCCTTTCAGTTTCAATCAATCCGTCAGTCAGTGTAACTCAGCAGCTACAATGTGTCCTGATATTACTGAGGTAACATTATCTATTGTTACAGTTTGCAGCTCAAACTGCTGGGAATACTGGCAACAAAATATCACAAACAGGAAAGTGTAACAAAGATCTTGCACTGCTATATATAAGATTTCACATTTTCCTGCTTTAAGCCCTAGTTTTTACTTTGGGGGAATTATGTTTCAACAGAATGTTTATTATTATTATTTTTTTAACAGTAAAGTTAAAATGTTGAATGTTAAATGTTGAAACGTTTTTCACTATCATTGGTGACAGATTGCAAAATGCTTATTTCCCGTTCCCCCCCCCCCCCCCCCCGATTTTTTTGGCGTTCTGCAAATAGTCGTAGTAAGAAAATATCGGCCCATGTTTTTAATAAATGGTGCTTTTCCATACCACACGTTTCGGTGGCAGAAGGTAAAGTGCGACCCATTCACCTGTACAGATATACAGCGCATTCTAATAAAAACATGTATTCATATTCAGTAACGGTTTGTCAGCGGAAAAGGTTATAAACGTGTCAGGAAAGGCATGGAGTCTCTCATGGCCAGTCCCATTCCTAATCATTTCATATTACTATGTGAACCTCTAAAGCCTGGGTAGCCAACTCAAGTTCTCAAGGGCCATCAACAGGTCAGGTGTTCAGGATAGCCCTGCTTCAGCACAGGTGGTTCAATCAGTGGCTCAGTTGAAGACTGATTGGAGTGGAGTTGGCCACCCCTATTCTCAGGTAACATCTGCTCATACAAAACCGTCTCCTTTCCACTGCATCCACCATTCTGAATAAAACATTTCAATAGTCAACATAGACTCAAGAACACTTCTCTCCAGACTCACGTGGCACTTACCAACTACCAAGGCCAACCACTGCACTTGCAGTATATCTTCCCATACTGTCGCTGCTGCTCTCCCAGCATCCCACTTAGGCCGCGGGCATGGTCAGCGATTAGCCGCTGACTCGCGCTGAGTCGCGCTCACGCTTGCCAGTGAGTCCTTGCAGCCACAATGAGAGTGGCTTTAGCAGGGGCTCGCGCATGCTTCTGCAGGCGTGTGGAGGTGTAGCACATAAAATTTTTTTCGTTTGCACACTGAGGGGAGCGGAGGGCCGGTCACATGAGCGGTTCACCCAATGAGGGCGAACCAGCTCCGTGACGTCACTGGCCCACCCCCGGACGGCGCGCGTAGTAAGGCCAGGGAAAGCACCCATCTCTATGTTCTCAGCCTTAGATTGTCAGCTCTCTAGGGCAGAGTTGCAACCCTATTATGTACTTGGATATTTGGATTCTATATTTTATTTTGTTCAGCACTATGTTCATTGTTTGTGCTATATCTCTAAAAATACAGTATACATGGGCAAAAATACAATTGCCGATATTAACAATCTGTTTTCATAATAGAAGGTGAATACTAGTGATTAAAAATAGTAATCTTTCTACTCTATATTGCATTGCATTCATAGATCGATTTGTACTTGAAAATTCAATTTTGTTTTTTAAATGATTGGATGGACCCAAATTGTAATGAACCAAACTTGATCTTCCTGCAATCCAGGATCAGATTCTTAATGTTTAAATTATGTTACAAAGGGTAGAGTTAATGGGAATCAAGAAAATGTTTCTCCAAGTTCAGGAGTTCAACCAAAGCAAAGATAACATGTCATATACTGTATTTGCCTCTACAGAGAATATATTGGGAAAGTGTTTAAATGCGTCTTCCGTTTCAGTCTGAAATCACATTCTATTTTTATTGCATTTATCCTGTCACTTAAAACCCAAATTAGACTGCTATTCAAAATGCACGGTTGCTTATATTTTAAGTACGAATAGCCTTATTATTATTATTACTACTATAATGCTTGTTATGCAAGATATTTACTATTACATTGACTTTTTTTTTCAATTTCGTTTCACTTTATTTGCATTTTCCTTTTAGGTCACTATATCTTTATTTCCAAATATAAAAAAAAGTTGAAATGGAAAAACGTAGTGCATTTAGCAGGAGTGCTCTGATCATTAAGAGGCCCACCAGTAGCTCTCCGGAAGAGGAGCATGACAGAGGGGGGTGCAGGCCCGAGGCAGCACTTATGGGGTTAAAGCTGCAGATCAAGAAATATCCTACGTGTTTTTTTAAATAAATCCATTCTGTACTAGGCGAAAATACTTGTAGCATTTAAAAAAAACCTCTGAATTACATTTTTAATGTATTATAATGTAACAAGCATTTTTTGTTTCAATAGCAATCACTTACAAAGTCACATCCACTTCCACTTCTGAAGCAGGCTCAGGCACATCCCTTTTTCAGCCCTGCCCTCTCACTAGCAGTGCACCAATTGTATCTAGTGACTGCCTGGTCACATGATCTTCCCCACAGAACTTTGCATCTTTGGTCCTCTTCTGCTGTACTAACAGCCATTTAGTGAACCCCTGAGCCGAATCTTCGCCGATCGCTCACAGGAGAACGGCTAGATCGACAACTTAGCTAATTACTTATCATTGTGTGGATTGTATTGATCCACATATTAAAGGGGAAAAAAATAATAATAATTAAAAACCAGCAGCTTGGACTGCTGCTTTAAGGGAACTTGGGACAGTGAGATCAGAGCTAGAGGGGCTGGACATAAGGGAAGGGTAGAGAGGAGAGTAGTGTAGGTTACTCACCCTCTTCGCCTGCTGTTCCGGTATGGATGGGAATTACTCAGCCCAGAGGTGTTACAAGAAAGGAAAAAGTTGGGTAGGAGCCTGTTCAGCTAAGGACGCTGTGAAGAAGGGGACCCCGATGCCAGTGGGCGCCAACGCGATTGAGGAGTGGCTCACCAGGTACCCCTCTGAAGACGCTGCAAGGACGTTACAACTCGGCTTTCGGGAGGTGTTTTGGATCCCGTTTACTGAGTCACAGTCATGGGCCCCGGTGCGGATCCCGCCCTCTTTTTGTATGTACTGTATATTTTGCGGTGTGTATTGTTTATGTTGTGATAAGTTCACATTAAAAAAAAAGAATATATATGTTTAAAAAAAAAATGGTGAAAAGTTATATGGTTTGTTATTGTCGCAGCCAGCGGGGGGCACTGTTCAGATTGTACGTGCTAAGGACGGATCAGTGATCCAGTTTAAATAAGAGGGGGGAGGCGTTGCTGGGCTGTGCACAGGCAGTCGGTCTGGTGATGTCCTTCCGGTTTGGGTAGGGGTATATTATACATTTCCTGCTTGGCTGGTACGGCCGGTGGGTCCTTGGGCGTCACGTGCGTGTGCAATCTGATGCTGCTATTTGGGTTATGTTGCTTTAATAAATGCTGTGGCCAGTTTACCCAAAATCTGGAGACTGTGTCTTATTGGGTGTGGGGAGGAGGGGTGGGAGGTGGTCTAGGTACCCCTTCGGTAACTCGAGACCGCCTGATGTCATGAAGCTGAGATCCATGAAGTGCTCATCATTTACATGCAACACTTTTAATTTAAGATTCTAGGGCAGATGAAAAGTAAATGGAATAAGCTTAGAAAATATAAATAAAAGACGATTCATTAAATGTTTTGTACAACGTTATAATACATTCTTTTATTCCATATAGTGCTTTTCTCCCCATGGGAAAAAAAGCGCGTCACAATTACAGTATAGTGCACGGTACGTAGCACATAGGAATAGAGCTTACAATCTGTGTTTTTGGTGTCTGAGGCACAGGGAGTTAAAGTGACTGGCCCAAGCTCACACGGAGTTGACACCGGGAATTAAACCATAGGGGATAAGTCCACAAACCTTCGGTAAATCAGGGCTCGTACCATGACGTTGCCTTAAAACAGAAATGGATATTTTGTTCACTGAGTTAATATGCTATCCATAAAGCTACTGTAATTATATATGTAACCCCCTGTGTGATACAATTACCACTCTCACACAGCCCCTTGGAAGGTTTCTCTTCAATGTATTATGTGCATATGACGATTGATGGACATAAGAAGTGGCCCGTAACAAAGTCTGTGGAAGAGGTGGCATTAAGAGGGAGAGGAGCAATTAAAAAGCGGCGGCATAATAGATAAGATCAGATCTGCACGAGCCTGAGTGCCGTCAGGCTCGATCGAGAGTTGCCTGAGTGATCGCAGTACACGTGGGGAAAGAACCAGCGGATCCAAGCCGGGAAGTCGCAGAGAGCATCGAGTGCCGTCGGAAGGGATCATCAACGTCTACAATTACAGTGGTACCAAAGCAACCTACCAAAGCAACCTTCCAAAGCAACAATTACAGTGGTACCAGAGCATCGAGTGCCGTCGGAAGGGATCATCAACGTCTACAATTACAGTGGTACCAAAGCAACCTTCCAGCCTGCAACACTAGTGCAGTAAGAGCTCCCACAGTGTGCTATCACCCTCACAAACGTCAATATATCCAGGACTGGGTGTCACACTGATACACACCTGCGCATCTGTGTATCATCTTCCACTGAGTCACCTGTACTGAAGCAGGGATTTCTTGAAACTGAGCTACCTGTGCTGAACCAGGGATGTTCTGAAAACCTGACCTGTTGGTGGGGTCTTTAGGACCCCTGACTTAAGTAACGTTCCCCTCCCTCCGCTAGCCTTAACTGACGTTTAGTGGATATGCAACGTTATGATGATTCTAATTGCATCCCTTTACCACTAACGACTGTTATAGTTAAAAATTATTACTATTATTTACTAAAAACCCCAACACTAGCCCAACCACTGATTAGGCCCTACCATAACGCCACAGCAACGCCGTCAGCTGTGAAGTCATTCTCCATAGAGACTCCGTAAGCACTCACGGATCCGCACATTGGGTACAAGTCCTGAATGGAAATGATGCAGAATTTACAAAAAATTGTGTAAGATTTGCAAAAAGAATAAAAAGAAACCCAATGTTTTTTACGCGTCAGCCAAGCACTGCAGTAAACATGTAACTGCATGCCATGAATTGGAATAATACATGCAACATCTGCACACAGAGACCCACATGACATGTGTATAATAATTACTTTATTTCACATGCTCTTGTCCCAATGGGGTTACAGTGTAGTGCGCAGTACACGGCACAGAGGGATTTGTTCACAGACACAGTCCCTGTGCAGAAGAGCTTACAGTCTGCTACCTGAGGCAAAGGGAGATAAAGTCACTTGTCCACGGTCACATGGAGCTGACACTGGGAAGTGTACAAGGTTCATCCTGACTCAAACTCAGTGTTGTTGCTTACAGAGTCAGTGTCTTAATTCACTGTTCTGGACCTGGGCCATAATATCTGTCTGAAAAATGATTCAGTGAGAAAATATCCAGTCATACTCTTCACATAATAGACCTTATTATAATTGTCTATGAGATAAAGTAATAGTAGAAATTACTGATCTGAGTAATTGCCCGCTCCTCTCCTGCGCTGATACATACAGTACTGCCCGCTCCTCTCCTGTGTGATACATACAGTACTGCCCGCTCCTCTCCTGTGTGATAAATACAGTACTGCCCTCTCCTCTCCTGCGCTGATACAGTACTGCCCGCTCCTCTCCTGCGCTGATATATACAGTACTGCCCGCTCCTCTCCTGTGCTGATACATACAGTACTGCCCGCTCCTCTCCTGCGCTGATACATACAGTACTGCCCGCTCCTCTCCTGTGCTGATACATACAGTACTGCCCGCTCCTCTCCTGTGCTGATACATACAGTACTGCCCGCTCCTCTCCTGTGCTGATTTATACAGTACTACCCGCTCCTCTCCTGCACTGATATATACAGTACTGCCCGCTCCTCTCCTGTGCTGATTTATACAGTACTGCCCGCTCCTCTCCTGCACTGATACATACAGTACTGCCCGCTCCTCTCCTGCGCTGATAAATACAGTACTGCCCGCTCCTCTCCTGCGCTGATAAATACAGTACTGCCCGCTCCTCTCATGCGCTGATAAATACAGTACTGCCCGCTCCTCTCCTGCGCTGATAAATACAGTACTGCCCGCTCCTCTCCTGCGCTGATAAATACAGTACTGCCCGCTCCTCTCCTGCGCTGATACATACAGTACTGCCCACTCCTCTCCTGCGCTGATACATACAGTACTGCCCGCTCCCCTCCTGCGCTGATACATACAGTACTGCCCGCTCCCCTCCTGCGCTGATACATACAGTACTGCCCGCTCCTCTCCTGTGTGATAAATACAGTACTGCCCTCTCCTCTCCTGCGCTGATACAGTACTGCCCGCTCCTCTCCTGCACTGATATATACAGTACTGCCCGCTCCTCTCCTGCGCTGATATATACAGTACTTCCCGCTCATCTCCTGTGCTGATACATACAGTACTGCCCGCTCCTCTCCTGTGCTGATTTATACAGTACTGCCCGCTCCTCTCCTGCGCTGATACATACAGTACTGCCCGCTCCTCTCCTGCGCTGATAAATACAGTACTACCCGCTCCTCTCCTGCGCTGATATATACAGTACTGCCCGCTCCTCTCCTGCGCTGATACATACAGTACTGCCCGCTCCTCTCCTGCGCTGATACATACAGTACTGCCCGCTCCTCTCCTGCGCTGAAAAATACAGTACTGCCCGCTCCTCTCCTGCGCTGATAAATACAGTACTGTCCGCTCCTCTCCTGTGCTGATAAATACAGTACTGCCCGCTCCTCTCCTGCGCTGATAAATACAGTACTGCCCGCTCCTCTCCTGTGCTGATAAATACAGTACTGCCCACTCCTCTCCTGCGCTGATACATACAGTACTGCCCGCTCACTCTACTGTGCTGATAAATACAGTACTGCCCGCTCCTCTCCTGCGCTGATACATACAGTACTGCCCGCTCCTCTCCTGCGCTGATAAATACAGTACTGCCCGCTCCTCTCCTGCGCTGATAAATACAGTACTGCCCGCTCCTCTCCTGCGCTGATAAATACAGTACTGCCCGCTCCTCTCCTGTGCTGATAAATACAGTACTGCCCGCTCCTCTCCTGTGCTGATACATACAGTACTGCCCGCTCCTCTCCTGCGCTGATATATACAGTACTGCCCGCTCCTCTCCTGCGCTGATAAATACAGTACTGCCCGCTCCTCTCCTGCGCTGATATATACAGTACTGCCCGCTCCTCTCCTGCGCTGATAAATACTGTAAACTTTAAAGTTAGTTTATAAATATGGTTTGTTGGGCTAAGACTTGAGAGGGGATTGATTTTCCTCTGCCTGCCCTGCATAAAGTGTATTTTGATACACGAAACGCATAGGAGGGTGTCTGTCTCCGCTTTTTTATGGATTAATAAAGGATTATTCTTCATTCAGTTTTTTGGTGACCCACTCTTTTGGCTGTGCGCCAGTTCTCCTTTCTCTACATCATGCCCTGCAA
The DNA here is from genome assembly GCF_040206685.1 of Ascaphus truei. Classification (NCBI taxonomy): domain Eukaryota; kingdom Metazoa; phylum Chordata; class Amphibia; order Anura; family Ascaphidae; genus Ascaphus; species Ascaphus truei. Next base: position 38,557,651 of record NC_134501.1, on the reverse strand, counting down.
GGTCAGTGTGATTTTAGTAAAGGAAGCACTGCGTTAACAAACACTCTCCCAAAGAAAAGAAAATTGTGCTTTATTTCCAAGGAAGGAATGAAAAGAACATTCCAGGCAATTCTTTGCGTTTAGCACGGTTATATTTGTTTAAGGAAGGCAATTTAATTGTTACATTTTTTACACAATGTTATTTGTTTCAGCTATCGGGGGTTGCTCCCATATTTTCTCCTCTAACACTGCACTCCCTTTTTCCGTAGGACCAAAGGCAGACCCAGATGGCCCAGTACCGGCAGGACCACTCGTTAATTATGAGGTCACTGGTTCACATGACCGATGCGGCGCGTGCAGGAATGATGTCTCCCAGTCAGCTTACCACCATAAACCAGTCCCAACTCAGTGCTCAACTGGGACTCAATATTGGTGGTGCTACCTTACCGCATACCTCACCCTCCCCTCCCGCCAGCAAGTCGGCTACCCCGTCTCCTTCCAGCTCTGTCAATGAAGAGGACACGGAGGAGTCCAGCAGGGTAAGTACTACCATCGTATTCCCAATCCCACAGCTCACTTGGTAACGTAACTTTAAGGGCTCAGTCCCTCCTAGGAGCACTGTGTACTAATGGCAGTGACATGGTTAAGGGGTCAGTCCCTCCTAGGGGCAAAGGGTACTAATGGCAGTGACAGGGTTAAGGAGTTATAGTACTGTACATCTAGGTGACTAATGCCTTTTTACCCAAATCTGACGTGTAAGTATTATAAAATTAGTTGGTTTCTAAATATGGGGAGTTGACACTTGGAAGGGGGTTTGATTTCTTCTGCATGCCACTGTGTGTCACTTTGTGTCACTGTGTGTCACTGTGTGTCACTTTGTGTCACTGTGTGTCACTGTGTGTCACTGTGTGTCACTTTGTGTCACTGTGTGTACAACAAACGTTTGCACAGAATTTTTTTCCCAGCCCCTCCGTTACCTTTATTGGCGCTCTGCTTAGGACAGGGTGGGATCAGGGTAAAGAAAACACTTGATTGACAAACACTCACATTCTGAGACCCCTATAAAATTAAATTATTAAATGTATTTCCAGAGAAACTAAAGAAGCCAACGCTTTGCTTTAAACATGGTTAAGTCATTTCTGAAAGCCAGTTAGATTGTAATTGTTCACAAAAGGTTGTTTTTTGGCTCGCCTTTGGATTGCACTTTCAAAATAAGGCAATGTAACTTTAAGCCTTAACATGCGGTGCGATTTGTGTGTGCAGGAACTTAACAAAACCAAATCTACAGTATACCGTTTGGGTCGGCCATGTGACTTGTGATGTCATGTTTGGGAGGTTGCAATGTGTTGAGATTCCATTCCCAAAATCATTTTTCCCCATTAAAATGCCAATTTATTGATCCCCCAACCACCAAATCTTGTAGATTTTTACCCATGGAGTTTGACACCTGCGTGCCATAAAACACGTGGACACTTCTGTAAGAGTTGTGGATGTATGGATCGTGACAAAAAGATGACTATACGGATGGGTAACACCATGTAGAGGAACATTAAGAGTTTGTCATAGATCTGCTTTGTACACGACCGTGTAACCGTTTAAAGAAGATACTCTGAGATTTTAATAACTCACGTACAAACTACATCCACGTGGATCCATTGTAAGACCATTACAGAATAGTCTAAAATACAATTGTGAGTTTTAAATGAACATGGCCATAGTAATAATATCATTGTGTCGTTTAGTTGGCTCCCACTGGCATAGGCCCTTATTATATTTACTTACTGGTTTGGCTGCTCAAGTTAATATTTGATTTAGATATTAAACCTTAGACTTAAGGTGACTCAGTCTCTCTTTGTATGTAACCTGCATTATGTGCATATTTTCCAGACCAGGTTTTGTGGTTGACTTTCCCTTAGAGGACATTAGTTATTCTTTGTTTTAACATAAGTTTGAAGCAGGGGATCTCTGGAGCTGAACCCCATTCATTTCAGCTCCGGCGACCCCCTGCTTCCTGAGATACTTACCTCCGAATGGTCTGCCAGTATCTCAGAAAAGTTTAACGTGGGCCAATAGGAAGCCACACTGGATGATGTCACGGCTTCCTATTGGCCCACTGTGAGCAGGAGCTTTGAAAAGCAGCCATTATGCGATCCCTGTTAGCCGAGCGGAGCAGCTACCGGCACCTACTACGAAGGCCTGTATCTCCGGAAGCAGGGGATTCCTGGAGCTGAAATTAATGGGTTTTGCTTCGGAGACCCCCTGCTTGAAATCTATGTAAAAATAAGTTAAAGAAAAAGCAGTGCCGAGATTTATTTATTTATTTATAAAATATTTTACCAGGAAGTAATACATTGAGAGTTACCTCTTGTTTTCAAGTATATCCTGGGACATTGGGACTGAGTATGGGACTGAGATGGCCGCTTCAACTGCTAAAATGTGTGTGTGCCCGTGCTAAATTTGTTTTTGTTTTCTTTATAATGTTCCAATAATTTAAAAAATGCAGAAAAGATACCATATTTGTATTCTTCGTAGCAAAATAAAAATATCCATTGCTACAGTACATCTTTCCAGTGGAATATCCACGGAGAAAAGCGGACGCCTGGATTACTTAACGCTGCTTTTTATTTGGCATAGAAGTTCAGCAAAGTTAAACTGGCAGAAACCAGGCACTGCCGTGCATGTGTGCAGATGTAACAGCACGTACCGTCTCCGGAGCAACAGTGGAAAAGCTGCAGCTCCGGCAATGGCACTACCGCAGTCACGCTGCGGGTGTGGAAGGGTAGGGGGCTTGCGTCCAGATTGCCCCCACACCCCACAGCGATAATCCTCTGGCAGGGATCACACCTTTTAAGTGTCCTAATTACATTGCACTGGGTAAATTAGCCAGACATTTATCTGTTTGATTGGGTTGTCCTATTTCTTGACTCTTTTTAGACCATCGGTGAGAAAAGAGCGGCCCCGGACTCCGGCAAGAAGCCCAAGACCCCAAAGAAGAAGAAAAAGAAAGACCCCAACGAGCCCCAGAAGCCAGTATCTGCCTACGCCTTGTTCTTTAGGGACACACAGGCTGCCATCAAAGGCCAAAACCCGAACGCTACCTTCGGAGAAGTATCCAAAATTGTTGCCTCCATGTGGGACGGTTTAGGGGAAGAGCAGAAACAGGTAATTGATTGGGGGGATTAAGACAAACCATTGACTGCTTGTTATACAGATGTAGCAATACTTACTGGACTCGGTGCTGCGATTTTCACTGTTCCGGTCTGGCTACAATTGTCGCGACCCGAGAACAGTAAGCTGCCCAGGGGGCATAACTCTCTGGGGTTCCATGCTTCTGAATGGGACGCAGCGGTCCCATTTGGGCCATCAGCAGCGAGAGAATAACAATACTCACCTTCTAGGTGAGCTGCGCAGCTGTCTGCAGCCATGTCCCCATCTCTCTGTCTGGAGCCGTGTCACTGCAACGCAGGTGAGCTGCAGGGCTGTATTTCTCTCCCCCTGGATGACGTAGATGCCCTTATATTGGTGCTCTACTGTACAACATGAGGGGGAGGCAGTATGGCCATATTTTTTCATCTACATAATCAAGGGGCTGGATAGTGTTATGTAACGCTCGAGCCCCCTTGATGATGTAGTTGACCAAATATGGCATATAACCTCCCCCTCATGATGTAGAGACCCATATAAGGGCACCTACGTTAGCTAGGGGGAAAGAAATAGAGCCCTGCCTCTTACCTTCAGCGCTGCGGGGATACGGCTGCAGAGAGACGGCTGATCTAGAGATCTATAAAAACGTTCCGTGCCGAATGTATATATCTAAAAATGTGACCCACCAATGCTCAGCGATATATAGTTCAAGTAATCAACTTCACGTAGCCAATTATACTTCTCTCTCACCTTGACATTGTTAGAGTTGCCTGGTTCACTGACGTATTGTAGTTATACCCATCTTGCCCCAATGTTCTTCAGATTCCTACTTAACTGGCAACTGCCCCAGTATTTGCTGCTGGTTATACAGTAACATAACATAGTATCCATAACAGTAAAGGTGTAGTAGAGCAGGGGTGCGCAAACTTTTTTGTCTGCGCCCCCCTGCCTGCTCTATCTCCCTGCGCACCCTCCCCCTACCTTGGCTCCGGCGTCAAATGATGTCACATTGCCATGGCAACGCCATCTCACTTTACTCCACAGCGTCATTTGATGACACGTCGCCCGAAGCCAAGTTAAGGATATTTACAGAGGCCTTGCGCGGTCTCCTGGCATTTTATATAAATGCCTTTGGGGAAGCGCAGAGCCTCTGTAACCGCCACACCCCCTATTTTGCGCACCCTTGTACACCCAGGGAGAAATGTTATATGCAGTGCACACCACACAGTATTAAAAAACACCATAAATAAGTTATGGCGGGTAAAAAAAATGGCAAAAACCCTCCACTGTACAGCAAATAAAACTCCACGTGTGAGCGCATTCACGTCTCAGAGAGGTCTGCGGCCTGCCTTTCCCCGTTATATGGCAGGCAGAAGCTTATAGGGGTCGCTGTCAAAATAGATTTGAAGGAAAAGGTGGCACTGTGCTCATGGGCATGTAATTTCCCAGAATCCTTAGCTGCAGTGGAAGCATTGTGTGCTGAGAGATAATAGGGAAAGCAGGGTTGCAGACGTGTGAATCTGCTCACATGTGATATTTTCAGTTGCAGTAATAAAAAACAAGGTTTAAAAAGTAAACCCCCTGCAGGAGGTAACGCTTTAACCTGTGTTATTTGATATGTTTATACAGTACGCATTGCTCACACTGTGGACGTATCTTATTTTAGGTACGGTATCTAAGGATCATTATTTTGAATAAAAGTTAATTATTAATCCGATCATTCTACGTGTACTTTATTACTGTGTGGGGTGCAGCGCATATAGGATTCCTCCCTGGGTGTGCTTCTCTACTACACCTTTACTGTTCTAACGTTACCTCCTAGGTTGCACCCACGACTATACTTACCTATTATACCAGGTTGAGCGAGGTTTTCTCACTATCATGGGCTAGTTATACAGAAACAGGGAAGTGACGGGCATACTGTATTAGGAGCAATGTGTAGAGACGGCAGAACTGTCCAAATCCATTCCCCAGAATTTCACGGTCTTACCCTTCAAAATCCATTCGGCGGAGTAAAATCCGTCTGCGGTTGGGTATTAACCAATCTGGGTGGATTTTTAAGAATCTGGACTCAGATTCTATATTGAATCTATCGGCATTGTGAATTGTTAAACAACTGCTCTCTCTCTCTCTCTGTCTCTCTCTCTCTCTCTCACTCATTCTCTCGCACACTCTCACCTCTCTCTCATTCTCTCACTCTCTCACTCCTCTCTCTCACTCCTCTCTCTCACAGTCTCATTTTCTTTCTCACTATTTCTCTCTTTCTCTCACTCTCTATCTCACTCTCTAACACTCTCACTCTTTCTCTCACTCTCACTCTCTCTTACTCTTTTACTCTCTCACTCTCACTTTCTCTCACTCTCTTACTCTGTCCTTCTCTGTCTCACTCTCTCACTCTCTCTTTCTCACTCTCTCACTCCTTCTCTTACTTTTTCACTCTCTCTTTCTCACTCTCGCATTCTCTCACTCACTCTATCTCTCTCTCAATCTTTTTCACTCTCACTCCCTGTCTCTCACTCTGTCTCTCACTCTGTCTCTCTCTCTCAATCTATCACTCGCTCTCTATCTCTCTCACTCTCTCTATCTCTCTCACTCTCTCTATCTCTCTCACTCTGTCTCTCTCTCATCTCTCACTCTCTCTCTATCTCTCACACTCTCTCTCACTCTCTCTCAAACTGTCTCTCTCTCTATCACTCTGTCTCATTCTCTCTTACTCTCTCTCACTCTTTCCCAGTCTCACTCACTCTCATTTTATCTCACTGCTATTTCTCTTTCTCTCACTCTCTATCTCACTCTCTAACACTCACTCTCTCTTACTCTTACTCTCTCACTCTCACTTTCTCTCACTCCCTCACTCTCTTTCTCTTCTGTCTCACTCTCTCTCACGCTCTCTCCTGTCTCACTTTCACTCACTCACTCTCTTTCTCACACTCTCTCTCTTTCTCTCTCACTCTTTCTCTCTCTCACTCTCTCTCACTCTCACACTCTCACTCTCTCTCACACTCTCACTCTCTATCTCACTCTCTATCTCACTCTCTGTCTCTAACTCTCTCGCTCACTTTTTCTCACTCTTTCTCACTATCACTCTCTATCTCTCACTCTGTCTCACTCTCTCTCACTCTGTCTCTCTCACTCTCTATTATTAATTCACCATGTGGATTGTCAGTGATAGAAAAAAAAAATCTGGAAAAGACTAATCGCCCTTTTTTAGACGGATCTGCGAAAATCTGCGGACTGAAGGAACTGTCCTATTCGCGGCGGATCCATATCCACCAAAACATTTTGCCCGTCTCTAGTAATGTGGCCAATTTAGTCTCTTCTGCACCACGTGATCCTTCACTTGTGATATTTTTCAGGTTATGCGACCCGTAAATACAAATTAATCCTAAGGCCGAGTCCATAGAAGGACAGGCCGTGCTGAGGCGTGCGGACGCTCCGCGCTGAGCCCCTGCATCCTCAGTGAGGATGCCTTGAGAGGGGGCTCACGCGAGCGTCCGCAGGCGTCCTGAGGCGTTGGAGGTTTCAGCCGACAGCCAAGCTGTTTTTCAGCGCGCTGCAGGCTGAAAACCTCCAATCCCAGCACAGCAGTGTCGACGTCACGGCGCCGTGACGTCGGCGCCGTGACGTCGACGTCAGTGCGTCGCGGGCGATTGGCCCAGCGACGTCACTGCCCCGCCTCCAACTACCTCCCCCCGGCACCGATCGCGCCCGCTGGCTCGCCTGTATGGGCATGAAATCGGCCAGATTTCAGCAGGCGAGCCTCAGCGTCAGCGCGGTTCGGATCGCCTCACCCCTCTATGGCCCGGGCCTAACATCATTTATTCAAAGCGTACGTAAAAGTGCATATGGATTGTGAGCTATTTAATATTACCATCATATTTAAGGACATTAATCCACGCATTTCTAAAACCTAACCAAAACCCCCCAATATTATCTGCAATTATAAAATACTTTACATCTAATACATGCAATTATGAAGTAGTGGATACAGTATAAAGTAATGTGGAGATGTAAATTACTAGTGGATATAAAGTATTATCTGCATTATATAAAAGCCAAGCCAAGAACACAACATTGGTTGTAACCTTTTAACTGCAATGAGTGTATCGTAGATTATAAAGCTGTTCTTTTTTTTATTATTTAGTGTTTGTTAATGAAACATGAAGGCATTGTGTACATTTTCTCCAACATCTGCTCCCCACCAGACTTCCCCTTGTTATAATTTTAATGGCGGTGATTAATCAAGCCTATTTGTAGCTCTGTGTAACAACGGAGTCTTTGTTGAACGGTACAAAAAAAAAAAAATACTTATCAGAGGCCAGACTCAGTCACGCAGGAAGTCAGACAAAACATAATCACACTCATTCAGACAACCGGGCGCATTATCAGAGCTTTGCTCCTGTTTTGCACTGATGCAGCAAGGTTGTCAGATTGGCCAGTGAGCATATTCCATTTTCAATAACTCTACCGTGGGCTGAACTGCAGATTTCACTGCGAGTTTATAAAAGGCTACGGTAAATCAAAGTTATTATTTTTCCATAAAGATACATTCACTAATATTTTTTAACGTGTACTTGTTTGGTAAAAAGATGTCGCGTCAGGAGTAATTCTATATAGTTAGAAGAGGTCGTTTGGTAGAAAATCATTTTTTACCCGAGGATACCGAAACCGGCTGCATCCGACTCCATAGAACAACAGGGGTTCTTAGAAATACGTGGGTTCTCCCGAGCATCCTTAGGCTGAGGCCCCAGTACCTCAGCTGCACGCGCGCCCGCGAGACTGGCGGCGCGTGCAGCCGATTCCCCGGTCTGCAGGTAGCTGCAGACCAAAAGACCGGGGAGGGGGGGCGTGGTGGGGGAGTGACGGGCGGCCATGATATCACCCGGCAGGTTCGCCCTCATTGTCTGAACCGCCGGGGGCGTGGCTTAGCGCTCCGTAGCGAGTCCTGCTCTCAATTCTATTGAGAGCAGGAGCAACTCGCGCCACAGCACTGTGGCCCCCCCTCGCAGCGGGCCCGGCGCCATTGAGGGGAGGGCTCTCGTCCCTGCAGCGTCCGCCACAGCGGGCATTGCAGTAGCCAGCGGGGACCAGCCCTTAGAGGGTTCCCTGCAATTTTAATGTCATTTGAAAATTGTACGAAATATAAAATAATTTACAACGCATCTGATCTCAGACACGTTATTAGAGAGGGTTGGAGTTCCTTACAATGCATTTGATCTCAGATGCACTATTAGAGAGGGTTGGGGTTCCTTACAATGCATCTCATCACAGACGCGCTATTAGTGAGGGTTTGGGTTCCTTACAATGCATCTGATCTCAGACGCGCTATTAGTGAGGGTTTGGGTTCCTTACAATGTATCTGATCTCAGACGCGCTATTAGAGAGGGTTGGGGTTCTTTACAATGCATCTGATCACAGACGCGCTATTAGTGAGGGTTTGGGTTCCTTACAATGCATCTGATCTCAGACGCGCTATTAGAGAGGGTTGGGGTTCCTTACAATGGATCTGATCTCAGACGCGCTATTAGAGAGGGTTGGGGTTCCTTACAATGCATCTGATCTCAGTCGCGCTATTAGAAAGGGATGGGATTCCACAGAATTTCACTATATAATTATTGGGTTCCTTAACTTAAATACACTGCTACAACTTAGGCCGTTAATATTTTGATGCTGCAACTCAACATGGACAAACAGCCTTAAAAAAAAGTAAGATTTTGTTCAATAGCATAACAGTTTTTCCTGATGTTTAAGTAATAACGTTTAATTAGTGTTCGACATAAGTCATATCTCCCTATCGGTTTACAATCGGTTTATTTTCTGTGCATTCTTCTAAGGATCATTCTAAGCTAATATTACATGTTTTCAAAATGGTAAACTTCTTGTATTTGTTTTTATAGGTGTATAAAAGGAAAACAGAAGCGGCCAAAAAAGAATATTTAAAAGCTCTTGCTTCCTACAGAGCAAGTCTCGTGTCCAAGGTAGGTCTGGTCAAATGTTAATACCGAGGTATATGACACGTACACACTTTCTGTTCTAGCCATCGACTTATTGCAGGAGCACAGTCCCAGCTTGCACCCATAGGGAAATATTTAGCAAATAGCTTAAAGCAGTCATCCTGGCGGTTCTTTCATTCACCAGAATGGAAGTCCCCTGGAGCTGAGCCGTGCTATTTCTGCTAATTTGTGACGCGCCCATTTCCCAAGATATATACCTGGTAAGTTACTGGATTTTAAGACCTCCTAGGGGAAACAAAATGGCTGTTTAAGCCCCGCAAGCCAATAAGGAAACCGTCATGTCATCCATTGTGGATTCCTATTGGACGGTCATTTAAATACCCATGGAGAAAGCTGTGATCTTCATCAATACATACCTTGGAAACTGGGGAGGCCACAGAGCAAAGAATATAGCGGGTCAGCTCCAGGGGTCATTAAACACGTAAATCATCATTGGATTGTATTGGTTCTGGGAGAGACTGCAATGTTCATAGAACCCAACATAACAGGAGGGAAATGCTGCACTCCTACAAAGAAACAAAATGAAATAAATACCGGTGCACCTGGTTCAGGAATCTCTGGGTGCATTCATTATTGGCTTACAATACATTTTCTAAGCAGAAATCCGCAGTGCCCAGGTTTTTTCCTTCCTGTCATAGAACCCAACATGACATGTTTTGTTATATAAGGAGGTCTCACAAGTTTCTTCTTCAAAATTTATTGTAACCATTGCTGAATATGTTCTGGATACAATACTTTGTAGCCGTTCAAAGCATTTTCCGTGTACATATGTTCTAATGTAGCCATTTTCCCAGAGTACATAGATGACATTAATACTAATTTGAAGGTGATTCCTTCGAAAGTTGGGCAGTAAATATACAACATATATATTTGAACAAAGATAGAAGCCATTTAGTACACATTGGTGAAGACTCTGGCAAGTGGCAGACTACAGGGGTAATTAATATTTACTTTAGTTTTTAATCTAATCTTATTATCAGATGGACTTTAGGTAAGGGAGTTTTATGAGCACAAGAAACTCTGCTGATGCAACCTCGTAGCAAAGGCATTAGCAGGCTAACAGATACCTAATGTACAGCTGGGAATTGAACTACTGTTACCAGTTTAGCATCACAAGTTAATGTAATCAAGGAGACAAAGTGGTATCATTGTCCGTGGTGTACTAGCAGGGAAAACACAATGGCATTCAGAGACGCATCACAATAACATATTAGACAATACACATGAGGCCATACTTACTAAACGGGGCTATGCCATTAGACACCATCCGTAATGTGTCTTCCGGAGCCAGAAGGTGTCTTAGGCCTCAACTCCACTTTATATTAGCGTCATGTAATTTACAAAAACTGGAAGGTTAGACAATAGCCATTATCAGCCATTAGTGGCCATTCTCTTGTCACTCTTACTAAAAGCGATGGTCTTTTCTATTCTCCTGTGCTGAGAGTTGCTATATTTTCACGAACCTCTTTATAAAGGCCATGTTGCCAGGTTTTATTCATTCGTCCATAATGCGAAGGAAATGGAATACTAAACTTTTCCGGGACAAAACAAGGTTTCATTTCTCATCTTAAAAAAAAATAAAGAAGTATAGCCTTGCTTGAGCGCTTTACCATTTTACCACATTGGGGGGCAACAGGCGACCGGGAGATTCACGGGCGGCCTTCAGGTTCCTCACCTGCGACCCCCAGTGTAGAGGGAGCAGTAATGTTGCCGCCGTGGATCGTAGCTTCCTCCCTGCTCCCTCAGCTGCCTAATCACTAGTTCTCAGAGCGGGACAGTGTACGCCAGCACGCATGTAATACAGGGCCCTTTTTAGGGCTTAAGGCCCTTAAAGTATAGAGTATTATAGTATTATTATCGTTTATATTTAAAGCGCCATAATATTCTGCAGCGCGGTACAATGGGAGATACAGAGAGATGTATATTCCATAAACAGAGTGACATACAAAAAAGGACGAACATGCACATACAGATACACAAGGTAATGAGGGCCTTGATTCTGAGAGCTTACACTCTAGAGGGAAGAAGGGAAAATGTTGAAACATAAAGGTAAAGTGGTTGCTCATTGTAGGATGGACTATACATCAGGTTGGAGTATGGTCCAGCCCTACAGCTGATCCCTTTAATGTTTGAAGGTGTGGATGTTAGGGGCTGTTACATAGCGTGAGGATCGATCTAGATTATCGCCAAAGGCGCACTACTGGTGCTCTCCAAAGTCACTCATAATAATTATTATTAGGGGTGTTACATAGCGTGGCGTTCGGCCCAGGTTATACCCAAAGACCCTACCACTGGTGGTCCCCAAAGTCACTCATAATAATTACTACATGGGGTGTTACATAGCGTGGAGATTGGTCCAGCCGCAAAGCCAGCCCCAATGGGGTTGGAAGTGTGAACGGAGGAGTTGGATATTCTGCCAGTTAAGGTTAAAAAATTACCTTTAATGAATCTGAAATCATTAACTAGTGTAATGGACACTGTTGTTTACTTTAAATGAATGATTGCAAAAGGCTTTTGGTAACAAACCGTTTAATCAAACGTCAGCTGATCAGCTCCTACAAAATACATTGTTCAAGCGAAGTGAACATATTTTAGTATATTCAATTATACAAAATACTGAACATTAAAGTCCCACCTAGGTCCATTTAAAAATATATATATATAGGTGGAAAACAGGGCGTCCCGGAACTTAACCGCATTTATTTCAGCTCTAGGACCTATTGGTTTCCAAGATACATGCTAGTGCTTCTGGTTACTTCCATGTATCTCTGCATCGCTCGGACCTTCTGACCCGCATAACACAGGAGATTTAAACTCCATTTTGTTTCCCCCTGGGGGGGAAAGTACTAGCAGCACCTTCCCTGTAAGTATCTTGAGAACCAGGGGGTCCCTGGAGTGGAAATTAATGCTGTTCAGATCTGGAGACCCCCTGCTAACTATGTGAAAAAAAGGGGTCTGAGTTGAAAAAAAAGAAAAGGTGGAACTGCTCTTTTGCAGGAGCACTTCATGCGCTTCTGCTCATCATTTTTATTATTATTATTAACATAGGATTGAAGAAGGGGGTCTCTGGAGCTGAACCCCATTTATTTCTGCTGGGGAGACCCCTGCTTCCCAAGATAAGGTGGGTGCCAGTATTTCGGCAAAGTTTAAAGCTCCCACGTCACGTGGGCCAATAGGAAGACAAACCTGATGATGTCACGGCTTCCTATTTGCCCGAAGGACGCGGGAGCTTTCAAACTCCGCCATTATGTGAACCCTGCAACCCAGCTGGCATCCCCTATGGAGGTCTGTATCTTTGGGAAACGGGGTGCCGGAGCTGAAATGAATGGGGTCAGCTGCGGGGAGTGCCTGCTGGAATCCTGTGCTAAAAACAAAAATGCAAAAACATAATTGCAGGCTTGAATTGCTTGTTTAAGAGCATAGTGTGGGATAATACCATGCATCACGTAGCATGAAGGCCTGGCCAATGGAAATAGTGCAGCTTGCAATTGTAAATGGGTTTCAGAGAAAGCACAGTGATGTATCTTACACTCTTTTCTTTGGATGTAGGCAGCTGCAGAATCAGCTGAAGCGCAAACAATACGCTCCGTTCAACAGACGCTGGCATCTACCAACCTATCATCGTCTCTTCTCTTCAATGCTTCACTCTCCCAACATGCCTCAGTGGCAGCCCAGAACCTACAGCAAGCCATTCCAAGGCCAATAGCGCCCAAACCTTTAACCATGAGGTTACCTTCCAGCCAGATCGTGGCCTCCGTCTCCGTTGCACCAAACATGCCGTCCAGCGTGGGCACGCCGATAATGAGCTCCATGGGATCGCCGATGGTGGCGACCCCACCCTCCTCTCAGGTGAGCCCATCCCTGCAGAGCCAGCAGCATCAGATCCAACAGATGCAGCAGCAGCAGCTCCAACAAATGCAGCAGCAACAGCTGCACCAGCACCAAATGCATCAGCAGATCCAACAGCAAATGCAGCATCAGCATTTTCAGCATCACATGCAACAGCATTTGCAGCAGCAGCAGCAACAGCAGCAGCAGCAGCAGCAACAGCAACAACAGCAGCAGCATATTCAGCAGCAAATGCAGCAGCAACTGCAGCACATACACCTGCAGCAGATGCAACAGCAGCAGATGCAACATATCCAGCATCAGTCTCAGTCATCTCCCCGGCAGCAGTCACCTGCCGCGTCTCAGTCCGGGGTACCTGCCCAGATAGCGTCTCCCATTCCTCACCTTGGGAGCCCTCCCCCGGCTTCTCAGCAGCACCAGTCGTTAATACAGTCCCAGGCACAGACTCAAGTTTTGTCTCAAGTCAGTATTTTCTAAGGATCCAGCACCTTGTCGCAGGCTATTTTCATCTTTCTAAGGCAGTGTTCAACTTTTTTTTGGTTAAGGAACCCTATAATTATATTCTGCGGAACCCAAATCCTCTCTAATAGTGCATCTGAGATCTGATGCATTGTAAGGAACCCCAACCCACTCTAATAACACGTCTGAGATCAGATGTATTGTAAGGATCCCCAACCCTCTCCAATAGTGCATCTGAAATCAGATGCCTTGTAAGGATACCCAACCCTCTCTAATAGCGCATCTGAGATCAGATGCATTGTAAGGAACCCCAACCCTCTCTAATAGCGCATCTGAGATCAGGTGCATTGTAAATTGTATTTGGTACAATTTTCAAATGACCTGAAAATTGCAGGGACCCCTGTAGGGATGCCCGGGGAACCCGAGGGTTCCTCAGAACCCCTGTTGAAAAACACTGCTCTAAGGAAAGGTGTGTATGTTGTAAATTGTCGATGGAGGTTATGCAAAAACGCATGACAGATCAAATGTTTCTCTAAAGTGTCTATTAGATAGGCAATAAAGAACTACAATGTAGCGGTGTATAATATTATAGCATCCTAAAAAAAATCAGCCTTCTGAGATGTAAAGAAAGCTGGGCTCTTGCTTATCATGTTAATTTATTGAAGATTTTCCTAAAATATGTGAATGACGCGGTGTAAAAACCCAACAGGAAATCCCTGTAACTAGGCACTGTTTGTGCTGAATTGAACAGAACCGTGTCCCGTCCGGAGGAGCGGAATGCATTGTAAGCATTTGAAACTCACAAAGACTTCAGAAGCGCAGTTGTAACTACCTGTAGAGTTATAATGTCACCTTCATGCAAGTGCATTTGTATAACATAAGTAGTTAATGGCATTTTTGTCATATGATATAATGTAAATCACAGATGTTTGCCAAAGTTCTTATTTTTTTTTTATTTTTCCTCTTTTTTTTTTGTCTATGTAAAAAAAAAAAAAAAGGAAAATTAAATGCAAGTGTATCATTAGCAACCAAAATTTAATTTTCAAATACACTGTAACCGTATCTACGTTTTATTCCCTGTCCCGGCATTCTACTTTCTGATTAGAGAACATATGTTAATATGATATTCTGTGTTGAAGTGACACGTTTCTTATTAAAACAATGTATTTTTCAAAGCGAAATGCACTTAATTACAAGAGCTAAAGTTATCGAATGCTACAAGTACTGTACGACCAGTAGACTATTTAAAAGGATACCCCTAAGCAAGATGTATATATTTTCTTTCCAAGGTTTAAATAATTTGTTGTAAAAGGTTTTCATAAACAAGGCTTTAATGTAACACTTGTTACAGAAACCATTAATTGCTCTGTGCTTATTGTGTTTTTATGCTGTTTTATACTTTTTTTATGAGTTCTAATAGCGGCAGTTGTTTGTATTTTGCTTAACTGAAAAATAAATGCTTTTATCTGGCGATAGAATAAACACGTTTCTGTAAAATCTGGCCGTGTTGATTTATTTTAGGGGCAGATTGTAATTGAAGTTTTATTGTGTGCTCATTTGCATGACATTACCCAGAATCCCTAGCTGCAGTGGAAGTATTGTCTGCTAAGAGATAATGGGAAAGGCAGGTTTTTTAAATGGGCAGTCCCCCATGGCACCCTTTTTTCTTTTATATACAGGTGGGGAGCAGGGGGTCCCCAGAGCTGAACCGCGGTTATTTCAGCTCCAATGACCACTTGGTTTCCGAGATGCTTACCCAAAAATTTGGCTCTGGCAACTTCCTGGTTGGTTAAAAGCCGGGGTCATGTGGGCTAATAGAAATCTATGATGGATGACTTTGCGGTTTCCTATTGGGCCACGTAAAGAGATTTAAACACCATTTTGTTTCCCCCGGAGGAATGCAACAGACGGCACCTTCCCCGGTAAGTATCTTGGGAGCCATGGAGGGGGAGAGAGAAGGAGGACAGGGGAAGAGAGAAGAAAGGGAGGGGAAGAGAGGAGAGGAGGGAAAGAGGGGGAGGGAAAGAGAGGAGGAGAGGGGGAGAGAGAAGAGGGGGAAGAGAGGAGGAGGGGAGGGGAAGAGAGAAGAGGGGTGGGAAGAGAAGAATGGGAGGGGAAGAGAGACGAGGGGAGGGGAAGAGAGGAGTAGGGGGAATAAAGAGGAGAGGGAGAAGAGGAGGTGTGGTGAGGAGGAGGAGGGGGGTAGAGGAGGAAGGGTGTAGAGGAGAAGGAGTGTGACTATGTCCTCCGGCACCCAAAGGGTTAATGGAGGCCCCGCAATTCTCTTCTTCATGTGTAGCAGCTAAGACAAAGCTGTATATAGCGACATGTAGGAATAACGTTCTAATGTTGGGTCCGTGTGACATAGCGTGCAACATATCGTATAATCCGCCAGCCTTTAACAGCTGAAAGAACTTCCAAATACTTTCTTTTATATTTTAAACGTTGTAAGTACAAAAATTCCACCTCTGGGGCCTGTGGGCTAAAATTATATTTATTAAAAAAATAGTGCATAATAATAATCAAAATGTCATTGGATAAAAGTAATACAAATCTTCATAAAATGTGCGTCGTATGTACGAAGACTTTGTACATGATATACCAGGATAATACACAACTCCCGTGCTATACCTCACACTCCAAAATATTTTGGGATTGAGCGGTGATAATAGTGATCGAAAAATTATATATCTGTATATAATTTTCCTCAATAAATGATATTACCAGTGTTCACAAAGTCCACCTGTATAAAGAAGTCCTGCAGCCTGGAAGTCCCTGGGATTGTTCAAATCCTTTCAAGAAATGTTCGAAGAGATGATCCACCTTGGTGCTGGTCCTCGTGATTCCGTGAATAGTGGAATATGTGAATAAAGAAAAAAAAACAGTGTACAGTATATGCCGGTGAAAAATATATGTTATTTACTTACACCAGTGTGATGTTCCTGTAAGTTATGATGTTGATTCCCCAGAGAGTACCTCATGCTGTTGATATCACCATATAAAACCTTTAGTGGTTATATCTGCCTCTGCGTGACAATAGGCTATATAACTTTACAGGGAACACACAATATTATAAACCCCGGAACTCACATGGTTATTGATAGAACAAGATGAAAATTCCTTGGAAGGATGAAGTTTGTACATCATATATTTGAAATGATTTTTGACGCGTTGTCGCGTTCAATACCTGGTTGATACAATTGAAACGAAACCAGAATGCTGTGTATTTTTATCATATAAATCCTTAATGTAATATTATTTATTATAGCCGTACTATGAAAATAATACATTTTGTTAACATAATAACAACTTTTTGTTTTATTTTCTCCCAATGGGACTGAAAGCACGTCACAATTACAGTATTAGCGCATGGTACGCAGCACATAGGGACGTTACATACACAGACCCTGCCCAGATGAACTTACAATCTATATTTTTTGTGAGACAACAGGGAGATAAAGTGATTTGCCCAAGGTCACAAGGAGCTGAAACCAGAAATTGAACCAGCTTCCCCTGTTTCACACTCGGGGTTCTTGTTGACAGATTAAATTCCATTCCTCCCTGAGCCACTGCAAGATATACAGTATAGTGGACCATCTGCTGCATCACAGTTATAGATAGCATCTTAGTTCTACGCTCACACTGTTAACAGACTTTTTAGGGTTTGCGCAGTTGAACTTTGTGGCCAATTTTGACGCCCTGTTTTTGTCCCACAGAAACGTTCTGTTTTTTTTACTACATGCTATTTACAACCGCTTATAGTTAGGGGAACAGTGTCACTTCCGCATCACATAATCATACCGGGAACATTAAAAGGATTCTGTGACAGAGAATAGGCGGAGTTAGGAAAGCGGAATCACATATATGGGCGTGACCAGGTCGCCGCATGCCGCGGGACCCTTCACCTCCGCCGCTGGACACTCAGGGTTGGGGGTTAAGGTTTTTAGGGTAAATGTAGTGGGTTTTAGGGTAAGGTATTGAGGTTTTTAAGGTAGGGGATTAGAGTAAGGGGTTTTAGGATAAGGGTTTTAGGGTAAATGAATGGGTCTTAGGGTAAGGGGTTAAGGCTTGTAAAGTAGGGGATTAAAGTAAGGGGATTTAGGGTTCGAGATTAGGGTAATGGGTTTTAGGGTAAGTGGTTAAGGTTTTTAGGGAGGGGTAGCATTAGGATTAGGGTTTTTTAGGGTAAGGTTAGGGGCTTACATTGGCGGCGAAACAGCCAGCGGAGATACAGTATGTCCCGGCAACGAGTTAAATGGTGGCGAAACACCGGCGGAGATTTGGGCGCCGAAAAACAAACAAATGTCCTGGACAGTTAGGAAAGCTTTGCGTCATAATGATGTCCCAAAATCTGCATTTTGATGCAATTTGTGCAGCATAATATATTTTGAAATTGACATCATCCCCCTCTATTTTCCGCCAGTTCCCTCCTCCCGCGCTTACAAGTGGCATCAAATGTCAGTTGTTCAATGAACATTCTTCTTACGTTTTAGGCATTCATAGCAGAAAAATGCGCAGGGTGCGTGAAAGAGACATCTTCTTTGCAATAATTCATCTCGCCCATATCTAGGGGGATCAGATTTTCAAAAGTAGGAACTGGGACCCCGTAAAACATTATTTATAAAACCAATGACATTTCTTAAAAATAAACATTCTAAATATTCTAATGGTATTTGTGTAATAGCGTCCCTATTTATGCTGTATTATTGCTTTATTTCAGTTTGCTAACATAACACGAACTCTCGAGTCTAGCAAAAATGACGGTTTCGTTTAATTTAATAAATGTATTTATTAAATGATCTAAATAAACAGGCAGTGTCTATTTATACAGTTTTAAAGCTGCAGACCAAGCAATATCCTACATGTGTGTTTTTTTTAAAATAAATCAGTTCTGTACAATAAGAAAATACTTGTGTCATTTTTTTGTTGTTACAAAAAAACGCTCCAAATGACATTATTAATGTATTATAATGTAACAAGCATTTTTTGATTCTATAGCAGCATTTACAAAGTCACATCACCTTGCTCTTATGAAACAGGCCCTGGGACACCCCTTTTGCACTCTATCTCTAGCAGTGCACCAATTGTATCTAGTGCTGCCTGGTCACATGATCTTCCACACAGAACTTTGCATCTTTGGTCCTCTTCTGCGGCACTGACAGCCATTTAATGAACCCTCAAGCAGAATCTTCGCCGATCGATCACAGGAAAACGGATCGATCGGCAACTTAGCTAATTACTTATCATTGTGTGGATTGTATTGATGCACCTATTAAAAGGAAAAAAATAACGGCAGCATGGACTGCTGCTTTAAAAGTTTTAAGTCCAAACAGGGAAAAGCTTAAAACCTGGGGAAAATTGACAACTTTGAGAAAATTATCGGGACACCGGGACGTTTCATGAAATTCCCAGACAGTCCCGGTTAAACTGGGACGAATAGTCACCCTACCCATATCTTCACTGGTTTAGAAGAATTTCCGTACATTTCCAATCGTGCTTTCATTCCTGCCACTCATGCTATTGGAGAAATATAATGTAACAGGCACCAGCAAATCCACCTTGCAACCTGAGTCATGTTAGATTAAATATTAACCAGTCGGCCAGCTGCATTTCTATTCTTTAGTTAAACCGCTAAGATACAGTTCTACCAGAGCCGCAGATCTTAAAGGTGCTCTGCAAACGATCTTTTATACGACATGACAGATACCTGATTGATCAGGAATACTGCGGAGGATAATGTCAGATCTGTTTTGTTCTTGTTTACATTTCAGAACGAAGTTGTTCAAATTATAGCCATTTCTCTTCTCCTGCAGCACAGTGAGTTTGTTAGGACACAATCCCCAGTTGTCTTGCATGATTAATTACAGCATCTGTGCTGTCACAAGCTATAATGAAGAGGTCTTGATAAAAAAAATTGCAAATTACTGCTGGCAACCATCTTAAACTGCTTATGATAAAATGAAAATTAAAAACAACAAGGCAGCCGGGCCTGACAAGAATTAAAATCCCAAAACAATGGGATTCTTGGAGAATTGTGTCCTGAACGTGGAGCTCACCCACATAATAGAATATGGATTAGGGTACATTCGACTGTCATTCGGAATAGATTTTTTATGGTGGTTTATTAATATTGAAGTTGTCATTCAATATTTAGTAATCTTCTGCTACTTCTTGTTATTGTGTACAGGTCTTGAGCAGCGCGGCATATCAATTATACCTAGACATGAAAAATGAATTAACATTGGAGATTTGGATAATACAACAATATATTTTAACCAGGAGAATAATTAGAACTTCAAAAGAGATTCTGTCCACCTGCATTAGAAATGTCAAATATTTTTTTTGAATGATATGAAAATATTAAAGTCACATTTTTTTTGAACCATAAATAATTCACAATCCTATAAAAACCTGGGATCTTTAATATTTTTTTTATTTTCGATTCACAACATTTATGTTGTTAAAACTTGTCACTTCCTTGATTAGATGCAAATCTTCATTTACGTATTTTTTTATTTTCAACTGTTTCCGCGGGTGGTGTTATCGCTTATTAAATGATTTCATAAATCCTAGATTTTAACACCTTTAATTAAGTACTTCTGAATTACTTGTCATGAATTACAGCAATCTCGGTTTAATTAGTGCTTTAAAAAAAAAATATGAGTCCTCAAACATAAACTGTGCATTTTAAATGTCATGGTTTAACTGAAGCGAATAAAATCCCCATAGCTTGGCATTCACAAAAATATTTATCGCTCTTACACTATCATTTTTTTTTTTTTATAATGTCATATCCCAAGTTACTTAATGTCACTCATTATGGTTCTTTACGCTCTGCACACACAATAAATGACATGTACAAGAATATATATGTGTCTGTAGGCACTCGCAGGTACTGTAGAGATGCGCGGAAATAATTTTGCCGATCTGGATCCGACGCAGATTGTCCGATTGTTGTGGTCGGCGAATTTCTGCAAATTAGTCTGAAAAAGGGCGATTTGTTTTTTTCCAAAAATTTTTTTCTATCACCGACAACCCAATACGCGAATTTCGCAATCCGTTGGAGAATTTTACCAATCCAATCCGTGGATTTAGCTAGCCACTGGTTGATATTACGAATCCAATCCGTGGCTTCTGCAATCCGCGCTCAGATTCTTAAAATCCACCAGTTACTAGCTACATCCGTGGACTAGTTTGGTAAAATCCGCCAGCGAATTGGATCTAATGGCGGTTTTGGATTGATTCCGCACGGATTGAAACTGGAACAGTCCATGTACGGATTTTACACCGTGGAACGGATTTTGACTGGAAAGCTCTGGTAAATGGATTTTGACCGTTTTGTCCATCTCAGCTCGCAGCTAGCGTGCAAACAGGAACAACGTGTTGTTCCTTGTTGGGAGCTTTATCAAGAGACAGCAGAAAGACACCAACGGCATCTCTATAAAGACGTCTGGAAATCTGAGGGCAGCCGCTAACCTATGGTCAATTGCTAAGCAGCAATAAAAAAAAACCTGGAAGTGACACCCTCAGTGCAAATGTGAAAACATACAATGTGGGAACCAATGTAGTTGGTGAGCCTGTTAGTTCTAGGCTGAAGCAGTTGCTCAGTGAGACATGACACTGACTCAGTAAACGTGGAGGGTTGGTCAGCGCACGGGATTTTGCTCAAACGTAGAGATAAGAGGATAGGAAGATATGGAACACGGTATTAGTGTTTTAGTAATCGAACGGTACAATACAGCCAAAAGAACTTTGGAATTAAAAATGTATGAAAAATATATTTTTAAAATAGCTTAAAACTCTTTGGAATTAAAGAACCTTGGTAATTAAAAGTAAATATATGAAAAAATATATTCTAAAATAGCTTAAAAATCCTTAAATAAAATCCTTAAATAAAATTTAAATGGAATTGTGTGGTTTTTTTGTGAACAGAAGCAGAATACGTGCTATATGTGGATGACTAACAGGGTGTGTTTATATAGCCTGTTGTTGGTCTGAGGTAAAAAGGGGATAATGGGGCTGGTTAGCAGAGTTTAATGCGCAGTCTTTCCTTCACGGAATGCTGCTAAAAACAATAGCTTTCTCACCCTCCTGGTGGAGGCAGTACGTGAGTTGCTTCTCTCCCGGGGGCCCAAATAGGAAGAAAAGGGCCGAACTCGGTGAGTGAGCAAAATAGAATTTATTAGGTACAGAAAACAAAGTCAAAATAACACTCACTGTACAGCTTTAAAACAGCCCAGCATCAGCCTGATCGTCTGGTGATATTCCTCTCACCAGTACAGCTCCCGTGGTCGCGTCCGACGGCGGGACCGGAAGAGGAGGTCTTACCGGATGTCAGCAGGCTGGCTGGGTCCTTCAATCAATGGGCTCCGGCAGGGAACAACTAGTTTTGCAATACGACGAAGCATTATTGCGGAACTAGTTGTTCCCTGCCGGAGCCCATTGATTGAAGGACCCAGCCAGCCTGCTGACATCCGGTAAGACCTCCTCTTCCGGTCCCGCCGTCGGACGCGACCACGGGAGCTGTACTGGTGAGAGGAATATCACCGGACGATCAGGCTGATGCTGGGCTGTTTTAAAGCTGTACCGTGAGTGTTATTTTGACTTTGTTTTCTGTACCTAATAAATTCTATTTTGCTCACTCACCGAGTTCGGCCCTTTTCTTCCTATTTGGGCCCCCGGGAGAGAAGCAACTCACGTACTGCCTCCACCAGGAGGGTGAGAAAGCTATTGTTTTTAGCAGCATTCTGTGAAGGAAAGACTGCGCATTAAACTCTGCTAACCAGCCCCATTATCCCCTTTTTACCTCAGACCAACAACAGGCTATATAAACACACCCTGTTAGTCATCCACATATAGCACGTATTCTGCTTCTGTTCACAAAAAAACCACACAATTCTATTTAAATTTTATTTAAGGATTTTATTTAAGGATTTTTAAGCTATTTTAGAATATATTTTTTCATATATTTACTTTTAATTACCAAGGTTCTTTAATTCCAAAGAGTTTTAAGCTATTTTAAAAATATATTTTTCATACATTTTTAATTCCAAAGTTCTTTTGGCTGTATTGTACCGTTCGATTACTAAAACACTAATACCGTGTTCCATATCTTCCTATCCTCTTATCTCTACGTTTGAGCAAAATCCCGTGCGCTGACCAACCCTCCACCTCCACTGCAACTACAAGAAGATTCCGGGCTTTATCTTCTCTACTGGTCCAGCTGCAGAAAACAACAAGGGCAAGTATACACTACCCTTTCTTTGGTTACACACTACCACACAGGCAACATCACAAGCCTATACAAATAGGGAGCGCCCCAACCTCTTTTCTTTTTGTCAATGACTCAGTAAAGTATGGTCACTTTATCTCCCTGTGCCTCAGACACCAAAAACAAAGATTATAAACTCATGTGGGACTGTGGCGGTAACAATCCTACTATATGTGTACTGCACGCTATACTGTAATTGTGATGGGCTTCGAGTCCTATTGGGAGAAAATCGCTAAATGAAATAAAGTTGTTATTATTAACCTACAAGAATGCAAAGAACAGACCTCTATTTGAGTTCTCCAGCTTCTTGAATTAACACCAATTATTTTAGGGTTCAAAAGGAGTTCTAACCCCAAGTTTCCCACACTGGACTTGTTGTGGCTTCCAAAGATGATAAGTGTGAGCAGTCTGTTGCATTATTCTTTTCTCAGTCCGGGCATCAGCTTTCAATGTTATTTTACGATAGATGATGATGGATCGGACACAGCGACCCAGGAGAGGTGGACACAGCGACCACGGAGAGGCGGGCACAGCAACCCCGGATAGATGGCCAGAGATCCAACCTCGTAGTATGTTTGGAAACACGGCGGGTATTTTTTCTTAATAAATTAGCTCCTCAGGGTTGGAGTGAGAACTTACAGTTGAGCTTCTTCATTGGAGACTGAAATTGTATCATTACCAGTATGTAGCAGAAGCCTGACCGGTCTCTCGCGGTGGTTTTTGCCATGGCGGCACCCGGTTCGCTTAACAATGAATTGCCTACTTGTGGTAGACTGCGTTGGCTTTCTGTCACCTGCTGTATCTTGACATGAGGTTACCCCGTGTCTGCGGGATTTGTGTTAGCCTTACACCCTTACGCCTAGGACATCCTACTTTACTACAGTCTCTACTGATCAGAATTCTATGATCATATCTTTGACAATTGGATGACATCCAGGAAATTAATATGTACTGTGCTCAGTAGCCGGTGCTTACAACTAGAAACGGGTGAATCCGCCCAAATCCCTTTCCCAGATTTTCGCTGATGTTACCCCAAAAATTAGTTTTGTGTTGTTAAATCTGCAAATGGATTTGGGCGGTTTCAATCCGCATGAATTAATCACAATCCGCCATTGCATACAACCCACAGATGGATTTGTACAGTAGAATCCAGTCCACAGATTAAGCAATCCACTGTGCGGATTCTTAAGAAACCGCCAACCGATTGCTGAATCCGCGGATTGTATTCTACAAATCCATCCAAGGGTGTATTGATAATAATAAAAAATCCGCAAAATGCGAATCGCCCCTTTTTGAGATTGAACTGCTGAAATCCACGGGCGAAACGAACAGGCTGATCCGCTGCGGAGCCAAATTCGCCCAAAAAATCTGCTCATCTCTACTTACAACCGTTCATTGCAAGTGCTGGATCCTCCAATCGTCAGTCAAGCCTGATGAAGTATACTTTTGTATACGAAATAGCCAGCCTACACACAAGTGGTTTTTAATTCCGATCACGATCGCACAAACTAAAACGGACAGGCATCTCCAGGACAACTACAGGGGGCTTCATTTCATGCGCATGCGCGCTACGCGGTCCACCACGCTGATACTCGTGGAGGTCTGACAGCGCTACAGCGCTACAGGGACAGCCCCAGCGCGCGGGACTGGTCTCTGAGGAGTGATACTGCCCCTGCATACCCTATTTGATGCCCCACCATAGAAGTGACGATCGAGACCGGGGATTATTAAAGTTTTTATTCATGTAAGTGGTTACTATTGTTTATTGTTGGTAATACACTTTATTTCTCTCATTTTGGTGCGCTCTTGTGTTTTCTTTTTCCCGTCAGTCATTGCGATGCTTTTTTGAGAGGTGTCTTAGGGCCTTATCTGGACACCTAGCTGCCCACCATGCGATAAGTAGCAACTGATCAGAGGGTTGTGGTCGCACACAGCTGACCTGCACTTGTCTAGGCTTATAGAAGTATACTGTATGTAGTTAATGTATCTTCATAAATATGCCAACGAGGACTAAAACGTTGATTATAATTAAATAGTGTCCACCTGTTTGCAAGTTACCGGTGAGTGCCTGCGTGTGTGTATATATATATATATAATATATATATATATATATATATATATATATATATATATGTCTCTGGGACAACGAAACCAACAGCAAGCTGGTTGTTCGAGGCAAAAGAGGTGCAGAGGAACTAGAGCAGTCAGGATCCAGCAAAGGAAAAAGGCAAACAGACATCTGATTTAAACACCTCTCATCAACAAAGTTATCTGTTCATGAAATATCCTTATTAGAACATGGCCTTTCCTTCTCACCAAATGTGGGGCCCAATGCGTTCAAATATTTTTGTTGACATAAATAGTTTTATTAGGAAAGTCACACTAAAAAGGCATTTTAATATACTTAACAATAAAAATAAGAATAATATGGTAGCCTTGTTCAATTCACAAGATAATCTTTGCGTTGATGTATTGTCCTCATTATTAGTAGAATTGGGTGAACAGACACAATCAGTGGATGGGATTTTGAATGAATCAGATTTGACACTTCACCCTACATGTTCAGGGATTATGGATGAAGTTGCTGAGTTAAATGTAGTACATTCCCCTTTCAGACCAAAAATCTATATTTTTTATATCAGTCGAAGGGAGGTTTTATAGATTCCTTCTACAGTATAGTTTTAAAGGATTTTGAACAACTCTGTTTAAAGAAAACTCATGTTGCAATGAACCTTTCCAAGTCAGAGCTAGATTGTAGAACGAGGAACGTGCGCACAATCCAATAAAGTGGGTCCCAGGATAAAGGAAGAATTCTTTATTTCTTAATTATCCATAGTACAAAAGAGGTGAGCACCCTCCTACACGTTTCGTGTACACCCGTACACTTTATCAAGGTGATAAAGTGTATAGGTGTACACGAAACGCGTAGGAGGGTGCTCACCTCCGCTTGTACTATGGATAATTAAGAAATAAAGAATTCTTCTTTTATCCTGGGACCCACTTTATTGGATTGTGCGCACGTTCCTCGTTCTACAATTTGCCAGCAATCACTTGGCTGCACATCCCACAAGGACATTGGATCGAGGCTTCATGTGAGTAATTCCTTTATTCTGTCCAGAGGGGGACCATCCCATTGAGGAGTTATAGGGGCTCCACTGTTTACCCCATCTTCAGGGATCATTTGGCCCCGCAGAGACAATATTTATCTCACTAGCCATACTCCATGTTGTTAATCTAATATGAATTAAATGATCTAGCACTGGAGCGCAGTTACTGTATCACTAAACCTTCTGTCAAGTCAGAGCTAGAAGCTGTCGAAAATCTTAAAAATAACAAGGGAATTATAGTCAAACAAGCTGACAAGGGGGGCGCTCTGTTAGAGGCTCACAGACTCCTGGGGGACACTGCCTCGTACGCTATTCTTATGGAAGATCCAACTACTCTATATCAGTTAGTATTGAAACAATTTCTTGAACATGCGTTGGCAATCAGTCATTTCTAAATTGGAATTTACATTTTTGTGTCAGGAACATCCAAGGACTCCGATTTGCTATCATCTTCCTAAGATTCATAAATCTTTGCTTAACCCCCTGGAAGGCCCATAATCTCGGGAGTGGGGTCAATGACGTCGAACTTGTCCCAATATATGGTCTTTTATCTCCAACCTTTTGTCACCAAGTGGAGGTCCCATATTAAGGACACTGAATGTCATTGACTCCATTTCTAAGATAAAGTGGCAACCTGTCACGGTTGTGCTCGCTACAAACCAGGGTCGGACTGCATGGCTGAGGTGGGGTTGTATAAGCATCGACCTTAGACCGCGCAGGCTGATCCAGATTGCGCAGTTCGTAGTCGTACATAGCAGGGTCGGGACTGGAGAGAGCAGCGTAGTCAGAAGATGAGCCAGGATCAGGATAGGAGACATCAGGGTAAACTTAGTCCAAGCAGGGAGTCGGCAACAGGAGATCAAGCAGGTCTTCCTGCTTCAGCAAAATTGCTGCAGATCGGGAACGGGGTTTGCGCGAGTGGCATCCACGGCCCATGGCATCGGTCTCAGGAAGGAGACGGCTGACCGGAGTGGGCACACCGCCAGGCAGCACTGGTAAACCAATGCTTCAGTGCAGGAGTCCAAAACGAGCCTGTGCGGGGAGAGAGAGCTACAGAACTCACGACTCAGTGACAGGCCTCTGCCATGGGAAGGGCAGCAGGCCTCAGGAAACAGGGAGCTGAAGTTACGCTGGAGATCCACCGCTTCAGCACAGGAACCAGGACATGGCCTCTGCAATGGAGAGAGAGCAGCAGGCCCCAGGAACCAGAGACAGGCCTCTGCTATGGGAAGGGCAGCAGGCCTCAAGAAACAGGAAGCTGAAGTTACGCTGGAGATCCATCACTTCAGCACAGGAGCCAGGACATGGCCTCTGCAATGGAGAGAGAGCAACAGGCCCCAGGTACCAGAGACAGGCCTCTGCTATGGGAAGGGCAGCAGGCCTCAGGAAACAGGAAGCTGAAGTTACGCTGGAGATCCAACGCTTCAGCACAGGAACCAGGAACATGGGCTAGGAACAAAGGACAAGAAACAGCGACAAGGTGGCCAAGACAGGTGGCTGCGGCAACCACAGAACATCCAAGAAGGATTATGCTCGGCAGAGAAGGATTGTGGGGATGCAGTACTTAAAGGCCAGTGGGCCAATCCCCGGAGGAGGGTGTGAGGGCACTGCTCTAATGAGTGAGTACAAGGCTAGGTTGCAGTAATAGCTTGCACAGCTACAGTAGATACCAGGGGGAGTGTTCCAGGACTGCACAGTTCTGTACGGCAAGGTAAGCAGTAAACTGAGGTGTGGATTCCTTACACAACCAAAATATTTATGGGCGACATGTGACGTTTCGTCGCTTTATACATGTATTGATCACTCCAGGGGGGGGAAAAGCAATTAAATACTGGCTGGGTCTGGGCAAAATTATCCCACAAAGGCAGAAAGATTATTTGATAGACAGTATTAACTTTATTTTGAAACACAATTATTTTATGTTTTATGACACTTTTTATAATTCAGATCTGTGGAATGGCCATGGGTACCAGGTTTGCTTCGAGTTATGCAAATCTCTTTATGGGGTTTTGGGAGGAGTTTTCCATTTGGCAACATTTGGAGCTCGAGGCGGCCCTCGTATACTATGTCCGTTTCATTGATGACATTATTATTATTTGTGATGGTGAAGAGTTGGCATTTAGGAATATCTTGGAGTCATTAGATGATAATTAGCTGGGACTCAAGTTTACATATAGCATTAGCACAGAGTCAGTGGTCTTTCTTGATCTTCTCTTGACTATAGATCAAGATAATAATATTATTACACAGACTCACTTCAAACCAGTTTCGATTAATAACTATATACATACCATCAGTAACCACCACAGCTAATGGTTGAATAATGTGCCCACTGGTCAGTTTCACCGTTTAAAGCGGAACTGCACACGAGAGTGTGATTTTGTATCACAATCTGAATTTCTAGGAAATACATTTTTGGATAAAGGTTATAGTAAACAACACATTGATGAGTCCTTTAACAAAGTGTTAGCAATGGATCATGTGACCTTATTGAACAAATCCAAAGAAAAAAGACTACAAAGGTCCAATGCAATAGCTAAAGATAGGTTTGGAATTGATGAACACTCAGCTCCAAGGTTCATTACTACATTTAATCAATCCCATAGAGCTATCCAGTCAATCCTGAACAAACACTGGAATATATGATCCCCAATTAGGACAAATATTACCAAAAAAGGTTCCTGTCCTTTTTAGGAAAGCAAGAAGCCTAAATGGCACCCTGGCTCCTAGCAAAATTCCACAGGAAAATCCTGCTTCTAGCACCCGTATTGCTAAATGTGACAACTACAAATGTAGTTTGTGAAAGGTGGAAACTTTAAGATTAAGACAATATTAATTGCCTGAAAACTCATATCGTCTATAATATGATATCATGTAATTGTGGCCCACAATATGTGGGTCGAACTATTAGATCTATGAGCACACGGTTCTTGGAATATAGGCGTAACATTGTTAATGGTAATAATGCACATAATGTGTCACGTGACTTTAAGCAGATTCATAATAGGGATCCGAGTTCTTTAACTATCATTGGACTTGAACAAATCTCTCCCCTTACATTGGAAGGAGATAGATTTAGGACATTGTTCAAAAGGAAAACCTTTTGAATATAACAATTGGGCACATTGGATCCTGGTGGATTCAATGAGTGCATAGATACCAGTACGATAGTCTAAATTGTCCACTGCTGCTATCGGCTATGCTGGGGTTACTTGTTGATTCAATCTCCTCCTTTGCTCTCATCCAGCCAGAGTTCTCTTTTTAAACATTTAAAATATTTTAAACATTTTTCATATAGATTTGTTATTTAGACGTTTTATAGATTTTTTTAATCCTGTTTTTTACATACATATTCAAGTATTTTTACTTAGTTATCCTTATTTATTTAATACATTTATTATATTTAGCTATTTTAATGTTTTAGCAGATTATGCTGCCGGGGTTTGTTGTTTCCCCTTTAACACGTGATTCTGTTTGTCCCTCCTCCTCACATTATCATTTCCCCAATTGTTCATATGCACATTATGTATTAATTGTAAAGCAGTGTGTCAATTATTTGTTGTTTATATTTAAGTATGTGTCTATTTGTGCATTCTAGCAATAAGTATATATATTGATTTTGTTTCGGGTTTGGCTTTAGATTAGTGGCTGAGAACACTCTCATTTGCTATTCACCACCAGAATAGCAATTAGTTGATGGTTGTCTGGCAGCCCTAATGGTTAGATCAAGTTTCAGCCTGACAACGGAGAGTATTTCAAGCACTGATACAAGGCATTACCCATAAACCCTCTGAAGAAGTCGCAGCTTGCGACGAAACGCATAAGGAAGTTTTACTACTCGACACTACGGCATCAAGTGGCGACGCGGTCGTGGCCGGATCGGGGAGCGGTTACCATTTTGGCTGGTAGTAGGGAATTGTCCATCTACATCGGCACATCCTCTGCCTTGCAGCGGGCAGTTTACCGTTAGAGAGCGGTGCATGCAGTCCTGAGACGGTTCATCATCTCCGTGGGCGGTGACATTGATGCACAAATGCTTGTTTTTATTTGAAGCTTTGTAAGTGCGCTTGATTCCCCTGTTTCCCTTCCCCAATAAATGTCATATTGCACCATGGGGTTGCGCGTTCTCTTTTTTTTGTTTTCAGTGTTTACTACAGGATCTGGTTTTATCCTTGTGAGAGCACCAGTCTATCCCCGCAGCATTGACTGGACTTTATCACTTTCTTTCAATCGGAAGGACTATCTGGGACTGGTTGATTCATGTTATATGTTATGTTTGTCTTGAATGTCCCTTATCTCTGCTATATTGTATGCTTCTATCATTAACCCTTTGTGTGCTTCATCTCAGCTAGCATCAGTTTGACTATATGTATGGTTGATTATTTTCAATACTAGCAACATTTTTAATTTACTCTTTTTGGATTAGCGCTACTATATATGTATTTTATATATATATATATATATATATATATATGTGTGTGTGTGTGTGTGTGTGTGTGTGTGTGTTTTATGTATATCTTTATTTATGTAGCGCCATCCATGTACATAGTGTGTTACAGCAGTAAAAAAACGTGATATAATAATATAACACATAATGGGAATAAGCGCTTCAGATAAAAGTAACAATAGGAAAAGGAGTCCCTGCCCCAAAGAGCTTACAATCTATTTACATTGTGGGTGTATATATATATTGGTGTGTGTATATGTATATACTGTATATAATATATATATATATATATTTTTATATATATATATATATAAAAGCAAAAAAGAAAGAGAAGCGCAAGCTCCATAGCGTAATACTGTATTAATAAATTTAATAAAATAAAATAGAAAACTCTCTTGGACATGCACTCACAAGAGAACAGATTAAAAGAGCATATAAGCATAAAGGGCACATAAGAGATAAAATCTCTATCGTTGTGACATCACCGGTAAGGGTATACTGTACATCGGGTCAGGTAACCAGTAAAGCGGAAGTCCCCAGTCAAATGTGCAGTATAGTGAAAGATAGTTATCACGCTGCCAGTATCCCAATAGGCGTATAGGCACTCCGGAGCTCGACCACGGGATGCAAGAAAATACAGGCCGAATCCAAGATGGAGGGCGCCTGGCTTCACACTGCGGGACAAACAGCCTGGATTGGCTGGGTAGTAGCAGGGGCTGGCATGTGCAGGCATCCTCGTGGATGCACGACTGAACTCAGGTAACGTCAGTACGTCCTATGTGGCGTCCTGACGCGTTTCATCACGTGATGTGACGTCAACAGGGTATGGCCAATCAGCATCAGCGCACTGTTTATATAGCCATTGTTGCCTAGCAACATATAAACAATGCTGAAATAGCGTAACAGCAGGCATACCATAAATTATATACACCTGTTAGTGCTATACAGTCAGCAAGCTTTATGCTGAAGGGCCAGACAATGTCGGATGAACTATATTTGATACACAGACTTAAGTTCATAAAATGAATAAACACATAAAGTATATAATTAAATTGCGGTTTCAAATTAAATCTATAATATGGTAATTAATAATAATTATATATATATATATACTATTAAATAGTGTGCTTAATATAGATTTTTACTGAACTCATAACAGGTGTTTAATCAGCTCCCTTTCTTTTGTGTTATTTATGACCCTAGTTAAACATTTTCTAGTTCTCCACTAACCTGCTTTATATAACAAGATATCTCACGTGGGTGGAGGTGGGGCTATTTATCAAAGACTCCTGACTGCAACACAGGGACACAAAAGAATGCACCACATTTATCATGACAACCCGTCCATTGGCTTTTAACTCTGACCCAAGCTCATCAACGACGGATTTAACAACCTTGGTGCACGAGGAACATAAGGCAATGTTCTTGATCAGTGATAACCAATATATTTTGACACTGGCACCCAGATGACATTTCTCAGGTTTAAGCAAAGTCTTCAGATGGATTAATTGAATGGGTTTTTTCGGTCATTTGAAAAGCCCTCTTTAGCTTCCCTACTTCACTCAGTATATTGCAACACCGGAGTCGTTTCTAACCTTTCCCTCCCTCCTTTGTTTGGCTTTTGTGTTGCAACAGCTGTTATTATCATTTTTTGGTCAGCTGTGATTGCTGAAGGCAAAACAGGAGCAGATGGTGTTTTGCTATGCATGAATGGAGTGTTAGAAGAGTTTGGATTGAATAGGCCAAGTTTGAATGGTGTCTATATACCACCTGCCCCTCTTAGTAGCAGCATACACATCATCGTAGCATGATCTGCCTGAGACCTACTAGAATCGGATGGGAATAAAAGAGAGAACATACTGGATTTTCGCCATATTTATTGATCCTCCATGCACTAACAGCATAATGCAGTACACAGTCAATTTGAGTTAATTGGATATGACACAGTATGTATGTGTAATCTATCACTGCAGTCTCTTGGCGCTCCTCATACCGTAGGTTTTTGCTGCCATAGAAACACACAGTCATTAATGGCATACATTAAAAGGCTAAGTAGGCAGAAGTAAAACAGGATTATTTTATAGCTGTGTTTTACCAAGCATGCTTCTGGGATGGATAATTTAAGCCCACATTAAATACATTTGCCTCGTTATTTCATAGGTTATTTTATTAGATGTTATTTAGCTAATAAATATGTTTGGATCCTGACTTCACTAAAGCTGCACATATTTACACATGCCTGCCACGTTACACATGCCTGCCACGTTTACACATGCTTGCCACGTTACGTAGATATCCCCTCCCACGTGTGCACACACATTCCCCAGAAATAAATGCACACAAGCAATAATTTATTAGAACCAGTGTTGCTGACCTGAGGAAGAGCGGAGAACGCTCACAAGCTTGTCTTATAATATCTATTGTTTGTCCAAATAAAAAGGTATCACCTAATCCTGAAATACTCATTTACAATTATCATATTGTTAAAGGAGTGATCCATACAATATCCTACATATGAGGTTTTTTTTTTTAAATAAAGCAGTTCTGTAGTATTAGATAATAGTTAAGACTTTAAAAAAAAAATCTACTTAATTACATTTTTATTATACTGAGCATCTTTTGATTTCTTTACAAAGGTTTATTTATATAGCTCCATTAATTTACATAGCGCTTCGCAGCAGTAATACACGTGACAATCATATAAATAACAAATAATGTATATAATATATAAAGAGGAGAAATGCTTCAGACATAAAAGTAACATTTAGGATAAGGAGTACCTGCTCCGAAGAGCTTACAATCGAATTGGTTGGAAGAACGTATAGAGACAGTAGGAGGGCGTTCTGGTAAGTGTGTCTGCAAGGGGCCAAGGTTTATTGTATTGTATGTCTTTATTTAAATAGCGCCGTTAATGTACATAGCATTTCACATTGGTAATACACGTGGTAATCAAATAAATAACAGATAATATAAATAACAGATCATGGGAATAAGCGCTTCAGACATAAAAGTAACATTAAGGAAGAGGAGTCCCTGCTCCGAGGAGCTTACAGTCTAATTGGTAGGTAGGGAGAACGTACTGCTGCGGCACAGTTTATTCGAGCATTTGCCCGTTCTGTGCCGCAGCAGTAGCCTGGCGCGCGCCCGAGTGTGACGGGCGCGCGCCGAAGCAGCGGAAGAGCGCCCTCCGATCGGGGCGCTCTCCCTACCGCTGCCGGGTCCGCCGGGTCCCCCGGAACCCCCTGCCGCTGTCCCGCGATCGCGGGACACCAGGGCTCCCTCGGGGAGCCCTGGACGCGCGTGAAGGGGGCGCAGGCTCCCGAAGACGCGTGACCGCGTGTCTATGACGCGCGGCACGCCGAGGGGCGGCCACTAGC
Organism: Ascaphus truei; assembly: GCF_040206685.1. Lineage (NCBI taxonomy): Eukaryota > Metazoa > Chordata > Amphibia > Anura > Ascaphidae > Ascaphus > Ascaphus truei. The sequence continues at coordinate 38,524,004 of NC_134501.1, read as the reverse complement.
AAGCCGGGAAATCTCCCGGCTTGCGGATCTGGCCGCACTGCGATAAAGTGTGTCGCCAGTGTACAGAGACAGTAGGAGGGAGTTCTGTTAAGTGCGTCTGCAGGGGGCTAAGCTTTATATCATGTATAAAGTCTTTTTTTCAACCTCATCTAGGGCCTCATGCAGAGAGCATCGTTATTTCGAAATTCGCCATTTTTTGTACAATTTCGCGCAGAAACCGGCAGAAAATGGCGTGTTCCGAAAAACGCGCCATTTTGTTTTTTCTATTGCTAAAACTCGCCTCGCGGCTGGCGAGAACCTCCATCTCGCCATTTTTTTTTTTTTCCAACAGTTTTTATTAGGCATTGTGTGAAATACATTGTATACAGAATAAACAATATTTTGCCTAATACAGGTTTTTCTTGTTTTATAGACAGAAAGAGGGAAAGACTCAACGCTCCCCCGACCTTCAAGTGTGGGTCGGCAGGGTTGGCGTGAGGGTCGAAACAGAGAGAGGGGGGGGGGAGGGGGAGAAGAAGTGATGGAGAGATGAGGAGGGGGGGGGGGCAGGGTCTGGGGAAGGGAGGACCCTTCCTTCTCTGACCATTGTACTGTACTCTTCCACTACTGCTGTCTTCTACTGTGGGAATGGTCGTCACTAATCTGTCATACGGGACAGCCACGGTTCCCATGTATTGTAAAAGGGCTCCGTTTTCCTTTTTAGAAAAGCCGAGAGCTTTTCCATTAACATGACTTCCTGTATTCTGTTTTTAACAGTTTGCCTAGGGGGGGGAGACACCTTCTTCCACGAGGCCGCCACCGCACATCTAGCCGCCGTGAGAATGAAGGAGATCAATTTACTTGTTGGGCGGTCAATGTTCTCGATTGGCCTGGCCAGCAAGTAGGTCAGCGGATCAATGGGTATTGTGAGGTCTGTGACCTCTGTGATTAAAGTCTGTATGGTTTCCCAGTATTTCTGAATTTCTGGACATGACCACCATATGTGGGCCATGTCACCCTTTTGTCCGCAGCCTCTCCAACATAGGTCTGAAGCCAGAGGGTAGATTTGATTTATTCTAACTGGGGTGAGATACCAGCGAAACAGTATTTTGTAAATATTTTCTTTGATTGTGGTACATATGGAAGTTCCTGAGGCTGATTCCCAAATACTTTCCCAATCCTCTTGGTCTATAACTATGCCCAATTCTGCTGCCCACTGGAGCATGTAGTCATGAACTGGAGCATCTGTTGCTCTTTCTAGTTCTGAGTATATTTGCGTTATCAGACCTTTTTGATGCGCTGTCTCTGTGCACAGTCTTTCGAAGTTCGTCAGAGGGGGAAATTCCAACGTTGGTGATATTGATTGGACGTAGTGCCGAATTTGGAGATATTTGAAGACATTCAATCCCCGTATTTCGTATTTGCTTTGTAGCCTTTGGTAGCTCAGGAATTCCCCAAAGCTCAGGAAGTCAGCAATCGCCCTTATGTTTTTGGTTGTAAATTGCTCAAATTGTCTGGGCTCACATCCTGGTGCGAATTTGGGATTTTGGATAATTGGTATGAGTTGAGATTTGGTGGTTGTGAGCTTGAATTTCAATTTGCATTTCGTCCAGGTCTCCCATGTGTGCCTCATTGGTCCTAATTGGAATTTGTTTTTCTGCAAATCTTCCCTACTCAGGGACCAAAGGCATGCTGGCAGAGAAGGCGTGCCGGCGTATTGCATTTCTATGTCTAGCCAGCAATATTGGCCGGGTTCCGCGTTCCATACTACTACCTGCCTTAACTGGGTGGCCTGGTAGTACCGCATAATGTCGGGGACCCCCAGGCCCCCTCTCCCCCTTGAAGTAAGTAGAACTGATCTTGCGACTCTTGTTTTTTCCCCCTGCCAGATGAAATGGAGAATTTGTTTCTGGATATTTTTCAATTCTGTGCCAGAGATGTGGATCGGGAGTGTCTGGAAGTGATATAGTAATCTGGGGAGTATGTTCATTTTCACCGAGATCATTCTCCCGATCCATGAAATTTGGTATGCCCCCCATTTTTCTAGGTCTAATTTTATTTTCCGAAATAGGGCCGGGTAATTGTGATGGTATAGCGAATGGTAGTTCCCCGCTATCTTTACTCCCAGATATTTGATATGGGAGGAGCACCATCGGTATTTAAAATTTAGTTTAAGGAGTTTCATCTCTGGCTCTGGCAGGTTGAGGTTCAGGGCTTCGGACTTATCGTTATTAATTTTATAACCTGATATAGCTCCGAAGTCTAGAAGCTCTTTTTGTAAGTTTGGGAGGGAAATGTGGGGTCTTGAGAGCGTTAGTATTATATCATCCGCGAAGAGGGATATTTTGTAATGCGTACGCCCAATCTCTATCCCTTGAATATCTACGTTGTTTCGAATTGTAGCCGCCAGGGGTTCTATAGTTAGTGCGAAAAGGAGAGGGGACAGGGGGCACCCCTGTCTCGTGCCGTTTTGAATGCCAAAGCTCTGGGCATTACTTCCTGGTAGTTTTACCGTTGCGGATGGATCTTGGTAAAGTCTGCGGACCCCTTCTAAATATGCGTCTCGAAAGCCAAATTTACGCATGGTATGGTCTAAGAATAGCCAGTCAATTCTATCGAACGCCTTCTCTGCGTCTAGGCTGAGTAATATTGCTTTGGTGCCTGTAAGGTGGATATGCTCGATAATATTAATTATTTTACGTGTGTTGTCCGAGGCTTGTCGACCTGCCACAAATCCGACTTGGTCGATGTTAATCAGTCTCGGTAGAATGGGGTTTAATCTGTTGGCCAAAATTTTGCTATATAATTTGAGGTCACTGTTGAGAAGGGAGATTGGACGGTAGCTTCCACACTGCATCGGGTCTCTGCCTTCCTTATGAATTATGGCTAGGTTGGCTAGGGACATGGAGGTGGGGATCGAATTTCCCTCCATAAAATGATTGAACATTTTTAGTAGATGCGTGGATAGTATGGGCAAGAATCTCTTATAATAGATATTTGTGAAGCCATCAGGGCCAGGAGACTTGGAGATCTTTAGTGCTTTTACCGCTTCTTCCAATTCTTCTTTCGTGATCTCCGCATTGAGGACCTCATTGTCCTCTTCAGTCAGGGTGGGGAGTTGGCATTTATCTAAGTATTTTTTGATCGCTTCTGATGCTTTTGGTGCTGATCGACCATTTTTAGGTCGTAAATTATAAAGTTCTGTATAATATTTTGTGAACTCCGCCGCTATTTTTTTGTCGCTATATTGCGTTTCGCCAGACCCATTCTTAATCGCTGTTATTTGGGACCTTTTTTGGATGCCTCTTAATCTGCTGGCCAAGAGCTTGTCCGCCTTGTTACCCTTATCATAATAATGTTGATTAGTCCATTTAAGGGCTTTTTCAACTTTTTCCAGTTGGGTCTGCTTGAGCTTTTGTCTGGCTATTGTTAAGGCTTTATAGATTTTTTTTGCAGGGTTAGCTTTATGGGATTGCTCAAGTTTAAGGATGTTATCAGTAAGTTCCAAAATCAGTTTTTGCTTCATTTTTTTCCTATGGGAGGCAATAGAGATAAATTTGCCTCTAATTGCCGCCTTATGGGCTTCCCATAGTATCGCTGGAGATGACACCGACCCTGAGTTGAAGAAAAAGTAGTCCTTGAGGGAGGCTCTGATCTCTCTCTCTATCTCAGGGTGGTTCAATAGGGAGTCATTCAATCTCCAGGAGAATGATGTTGTCTTTTCGAATGGTGTGGTGTGGTGTGGTCAAGGTGATTGGGGCATGGTCTGACCACGTGATGGGGCCGATGTCTGATTTCGTGGCTGCCTCTAGGATGTTCTTGGTCAGCAGAAAGTGATCTATGCGCGAATAGGTCTGGTGAGGTGCCGAGTAAAAGGTATAGTCTCTCTGGCCCTGATGTTGTGATCTCCAAACGTCCACCAATGAGAACTCGTCCACTAATTCCCTGAACCTTTTCCCGGCGATTTGGGAGTGGGTTGTACGGGGGTGACCCCCTGTGGTTGATCTGTCCTCGGTGGGGTTAAAGACCATGTTTAGGTCTCCTCCCACTATCATCGATGACAGATATCCCGGGTCTATGCCCTCAAGCACTGTTTTCAGAAATTCTGTTTGATTTTCGTTTGGGGCATATACATTGACTAGAGCGATTGCCGAGCCCGCTAAGGAGCCATATACCACAAGAAATCTACCCTCTGGATCCATGGTCATTTTGACATGATTGAATGGAGTTCCTTGTCTGATTAGTATAGCCACTCCCCGCTTTTTACTACTAAATGATGCGAAAAAGCATGTTGGAAACACTTTTTTGTACAAATTTGGGGGGTCTTGAGATGTGAAGTGGGTTTCCTGTAAGAATACGATGTCTCCCCCTGCCTGCTTCATGTCTTGGAGGGCAAGCCTCCTTTTTCTATTATTTTGAAGTCCTTTGACGTTAAGCGACACTATCTTCACTGGGGTGTTAGAAGCCATATGTGACTTTTGTGGTTGTGGTAGTTAAGAACCCTCCCTTCCCATCTGGGGGGGCCCTGATTCTATGGCTCAAGAGTGTTCTTAGCCCTGGCAAACATTGTAAGGTAGCTTGTAGTTTTGAAAGGTTTACTGAATGGTCCGAGGAGGGGGGGGGTAAGGGGAGGGGGGGGGGGGTGGGGGGTAGGACCGCTGGGACAGAATCAGCGGTAGAGAGAGCAGGAAGATGAGGTTCGTGCATGAACCTAACAGGTATTTGCCTGGTCCTTGGGCGACCGGCTTTTGGGCGATAATGCCCATCAAGGTGGACTTCGGTGTCAGCATCCGGTGGGCAGTGTGGGGTGGGGGGCTGAACCCTCTGGTTCTTTGTGTTTTTTTCCCCTCCAGAATTCTCATTCACACCCTTTGTTCTCATACGGGAAGGGGTGGGGGGAGAGGGGGGGGAGGCTGTAAGTGGGGGGGGGGGAAGGGGGGAGGGGGAGGAGGTGATTTAGGGGGGGGGAGGGGGGCCAGACAGAAGAGAGATTTTAGAGCGCATTTCCGCGTCACATGTGGGGGTATATTCCCTGCATGTAGGTAGCTATTGACATTAGATTATCATGCCGTCTTTTATGTATCAATGTTCTTTATTATCGGGAGCTGGTATTCTTTGTGCAACGTATAGGACTTGGGGTGGTTCTTCTGTGTGTAAATTGGTACCTCTGTATATTGTAGGGGCTATGAGTGTACAAGGTTTGGGGGAGAGAGAAAAAGAGGGGGGTGAGGGATGATATGGGTGGGGGGGAGGGAGAGAGGAAAGGATGGGGGTGGGGAGAGAGGGTGGAGGGGGGGGGATGACGATGGAAAGGGGAGTGGTAGGCATTGCGGCGCCTTGCTTATGTTTGGTTCACCTGCACAGTAGTTATACAATTCTTCACTTCAGTAGGTTATACATGCAGTAATCATTTGTACAATAGGTGGTCAGTGAATTATGTAAATAGGCCATGTGGACAGTTAAACCATAATAAACTGCGTCTTGGTTGTATATGGGGGGGGGGGTTTAGTGGTGGGGTGCGTGTTCACTATGGTGTCTAGGGGGGGGGGAGGGGAGGAGCCGGGGGAAGGGGAGTGGGGAGGGGGAGAGGTGGTATGAGGGGATGGGTGGGAGTAGTTAGGGGTAGGGTCGTGGTGGGGTTTCTATAGGGCTGCAAGTGCACACCTTAGGGTCTGCGGATTGGTTTGCTCAGTGCGAGCTGCGTAGCGGTTTCTCGGGGTTATGCGGCCAACTCGGGGTGCTGTTCCGCTCGCTGTTTTCATTGTGACGTCGTAAGGGGAGCGGCGTCTTGGTATTCAGGAGTAACAGGTAAGGTGATCTTGGTGCTGGGTGGTTCTGTAGGGGGGGGGGGTTAGGGGGGAGTGGAAGGGGTACGTGGGGGAGGTGGAATAGGTGACATCAGGGTGAGGTTGCGGTGAGTGTTTTGGCAGCTAGCTTTGAATCACATATACCTATACATATACAGTATACATGTACATTAGATACACAGATATTCACATTGGTAGAACACATTGGCATTACAAATAGACCGTTACATCAGGGTGGTCTTAGCTTTAGTTGCTTGCGGCGAGGTTGGGAACCTTTATGGTGGGGCTGGGGTTCATCATATCCGGGGGGGGGGGGGGGCGGAGGGATGGGGCAGGGTATCGGGGGGGGGGGTATTTGGCGTGGTATCCGGGGGGGGGGGAGGGGTGATGGGGATTGTGGGAAAGGGGATGGGGTGGGAAGAGGCAACTGGAGGTATTTTGGTGTAGTGCTGTGCGTCATTTGTATGGTAAGTGTACCGTTATTTACGCTGGTAAATCGTATTGACACTCATGAAGTGACGGTCTCAGCTCTATTTGCGTGTAGTGAGTTGGGGAGCTTTGGTGGTGACGTTCAAGCCCCTCGTTCTATCCGGGGGTGGGGGGGCTGGGGAGGGGGGGTGTGGAGGGGGGGGGGTCTGGGGTAATGGGGGGGGGGAAGGGGTGATTGTGGATAGGTCCGTTGGGGGATTATTGCGAAACCACTGTTGTAGAGATCGCGGGCGGGGGGGGGGCAAGCGGGGGGGGGGGGAGGGGGGTAGGGGACTCTCTAGTGGACACCCGGAGCAGTGTGGGATTGGCTGCTTGATACTGGGGGTGTTGTGTAGGTTGTAATAGGTAGGTGTTCTGCTGTGCGTTCGCCGTCGCGAGTTGGGGGGGGGAGGGTTAGGGGGGGGGGAAGGGAGGACAAATAAGGGGGGAGGGGTGGGATGAGGATGAGGGAGGGGGCACTGGGGGGGGGTGATGGTGAGAGGGGGGGGGGTGATGGTGAGGGGGGGGAGGGGTTGATGGTGAAGGGGGGGGGGGTTGTTCCATCGTATAGGCTTTTGTAGTTGACAATAAGGGGCTTTATAACATAGCTACAACTTGGGTTTCAACAGGGATGTAAGCTGCACATAAACAAGGTGGGTGGGGGAGGGTAAGTTCCGCAGCACAGGAAAAAGCGCTTAACAGTCTCAACAGGGGTAACGGGTACTGTATCAGTCTGATTGGGGGGGGGGGCAGCTATTTCTCACCGGGACCAGATATAACGTTTATCTGGAGTGGGGGCAATCAAACCTGGTCTGGGTGATGTCCACGGGTAGGTCGAGGAGTTCCCAGCGGGGCTTGGCCGGCAAGGCCACCAGGTGGATCAGGTTTCCCCTCTCCTGCCTCCGCGCTTCTCAACTCGCCTATGCTGCTTGTGGGGGTGCACATCTTGGCTCCAACAAACCGAGCCATGGGGTGCTGGGGACTCTTTTGTCAACTGGTTGGTAGAACAACAACTAACGGGACTGCGTAGACACGCTGGTTTTCTCCATGGTCTCCCTTCGGGAGGTAAGGGCTCTGGGTCGCAGGGCTTCTCCTCCGGGCGATCAGGTCTGTTGCTCCTGCTGGCCGGCCAATCTTTCCGACGCTCTGATGGGTCTCCGCTCCTGGCTTGCTTCTCGTGGTTCCCTCCGCGTGTTGTTCCGTGCAGGTGGCAACGTCAGGCCTAGTTCGCGGGCGAATCCTTGCATTTCTTCTGGCAGTCTGATGGATCTCTGCTTCCCGCCTCTGCTTACGACCAGCCGGAATGGAAATCCCCATCGGTAGGGTATGTTGTTTTCCCGCAGTATTTGGGTGAGTGGTTTGAGTTCTCTGCGGCGCTCAATTGTGATCTTGGCGAGGTCACTGAATATTTGTAACGGCTCATTTTGAAAAGTCAAATTGTTCGCCTCTCTACTCGCCGTCATAACCTTCTCCTTTGTGGAGTAGCTATGGAGGCGTACTATAATGTCCCGCCTTCGTTTTGGATCATTCGAGCGGGGGCCCAGTGCGCGGTGCGCGCGATCTATTTCTAGATCTCTTTTATCCAGGTCCTTGCACAGGGTGTTAATGAGGTCAGTCACGTAAGATTTTATTGCTTCAGGGGGAACCGTTTCCGGGACATTCCGAATCCTGAGGTTCTGCCTCCGGTCCCGGTTCTCCTGATCTTCTATGCTGTCCTTCAGGAGTCTGACCTCCTCACCCAGGCGCATGATCTCATCATCTGCCGCCGCTTGAGCTTGCAACGATTCTTCAAGCTTGCTCTCTAGATCGTCAGCTCTTTGTGTGAGGGTATCCATTTCTTCACGTAGGCCCGTCACCATTTCCCTGAGGTCCTGCTTGAGGGTTTTATGTAGCCTATCGTGCATATTAGAGAGGAGTTCCTCCAGATAGGTGCGCGTGATTTCCCTTTCTAGGGCTGGTTCCGCTGCCTGCGTGTCTCCCTCTCGTTGCGGGGACGCAGCCTCGTGGTGTCCGGCGCCATCTTGAGGTCCCTGCATGCTCGCGGGGCCGCGTTTTTGCTGCGGCTGGAAAAATTTCGGGACGCCTTTAGAAGCTGGCGCTTTTGCCTTCTGGGGCATGCTGTGAGGTTCAGGCGTCGTTTGAGACTATTTGCGGTTAGTTGCGGGGGGGGGGGGGAAAGGTCTTTTCTGATCTTTTTATGCGTGAGGGTTCTCAGAGCTCCCTGACTAACCCACCATCTTGGATGACGTCACCGGAAGTCAAAATAAAGTCATTTTATTGAATGGTTGTCTGGGGTTTTTCTGGGGTTATGGGGATAGGGGGAGGGGGGCCTAGGGGAGACAGATCACAACCTCTCCTGTCCAGCACCTCCCCACCTCGCACTGCTGAGGGACGGCTCCTTTGGGGGTGAAGGGGTGACTGCAGAGAGGGGATAACCTGCAAACATCCCCTTGGCCGGCTGGCCTGACCCTCTGCTACAGGGTGCGGCGCAGGAGCCACGGGTCACCCCATCTCGCCATTTTTAAAACTCTCCGAATGCAGAGAGGTGCGAACGGCATGTAGCGGCTGTTCGCGCCAAGAAAATGGCGCGATTCTCGCATTTTTGCCGCTCCAGGAAAAGATGGCAAGATGGCGCTCGCCGCCTATAGTAAAGGGGAAAAAAAAGGCGCGAATTTGTTTTTACACGTTTCTGAAGCGCGCATCTCGCCAATTTAAACTCGCCACACGCATCCATGTTAAACATAGCAGAATTCGCACTTTTCTGCATATGGAGAATAAAACTCTCCAAAAAAGCTACTTTTTATGAAATTCGCCAATTTTAAAATTCTATGCTCTCTGCATGAGGCCCCTAACTATGTAACTATGGGCCTCATGCAGAGAACAGCGCTAATAGCAATCTCGCCATTTTCCGGCGAAAATTGCGCTAAAAACAGCCGAAAATGGCGAGATTTGAAAAAAGCGCCATTTTTTTTTTTCCCCTTGAAATTCGCCGCGCGGCTGTAGAGTTTCTAATCTCTCCAGTTTTTTTTTCTGCCGTATGCAGAGAGCCGCGAGCGCCATCTAGTGGCTGTTCGCGCCAAAAAAATGGCGCGATTTTCAACATTTTTCCTCTCCACCAAGCAGCTGGCGCTCCGCGGCCGGTGGAGAGGAAAAAAAAAAAAACGCGATTTTTTCCCCACTAGTTTCAACAGCGCTTATAGCGCTGCTTGAAACTCTCCATATGCAGAAAGGCTTGTAAATGCAGTTTTCTGCCCTTTCTGCATATGGAGAAAAAAAACTCTCCAAAAAAGCTAAAATTTTTCCCCCTCTCCAATTCTAAAATTCGCTGCTCTCTGCATGAGGCCCTATGTGTCCAGTATTATCCACAGTGCTATTCATATGCTTGTTTAAGCAAGTGTGTTTTAAGGTGGGTCTTAAAGGTGGATAGAGTGGGTGCTAGTCGGTTACTGAGGGGAAGGGCATTCCAGAGGTGCGGGGCAGTCAGTGAAAAAGGTTTAAGGTGGGAGAGGGCTTTAGATACAAAGGGGGTAGAAAGAAGACATCCTTGAGAAGAAAGCAAGAGTCGGGATGGTGTATAATGAGAAATTAGGGCTGAGATGTAAGGCGGGGCAGAAGAGTGTAAAGCTTTAAAAGTGTGGAGAATCAGTGTGAGATGTGGGATTTGATCGGAAGCCAGGAGAGGGATTTCAGGAGGTGAGACGCGGAGACAGATTTAGGAAAGAGCAGAGCGATTCTGGTAGCAGCGTTTAGCATAGATTGTAGGGGAGACAGGTAAGAGGCAGGAAGGCCGGACAGCAGGAGGTTACAGTAATCAAGACGGGAGAGAATGAGGGCCTGAGTCAGAGTTTTAGCTGTCGAGCAACAGAGGAACGGGCGCATCTTAGTGATATTGCGGAGGAAAAAGCGAAAGGTTTTAGAAACGTTTTGAATGTGAGAGAGGAGTCGAGTGTGACCCCTAAGCAGCGTGCTTGGGCTACTGGGTGAATGATCGTACTTCCAACAGTAAGTGAAAGGAGGTAGTAGGGCCAGATTTGGGAGGAAGTATGAGGAGTTCTGTTTTTGCCATGCTGAGTTTAAGGCGACGGAGGGCCATCAAGGATGATATAGCAGAGAGACATTCAGAAAGTTTAGTCTGTACAGCAGGTGTAAGGTCAGCGGTAGAAAAGTACATTTGTGTGTCATCAGCATAGAGGTGATATTTGACCCAAAAAGATGTGATTAGGTCACCTAGAGAGTGTGTAAAGAGAAAAGAGTAGAGGTTCCAGGACAGAACCCTGGGGTACCCCCACAGAGAGATCGATAGAAGAGAAGGAGGTGTTAGCAAAGGAGACACTGAAAGTACGATGGGAGAGGTAAGAGGAGATCCAGCTTTGTTACAAATACCAAGAGTATGGAGAATGTGAAGGAGAAGAGGGTGGTCCACAGTATCAAATGCTGCAGAGAGGTCAAGTAATATGAGCAGAGTGTAGTGACCTCTGTCTTTGGCAGCATGGAGGTCATTTGTTATTTTAGTGAGGGCTGTTTCAGTGGAGTGAACAGTGCAGAAGCCAGATTGTTGAGGGTCTAGGAGAGAACAGGTGTTGCGAAAATGGAGAATGCAAGAGAATACAAGAGGTTCAAAGAGTTTAGAGGCAAAAGGCAGGAGGGAGACAGATCGATAGTTAGAAAGACAGGTAGGGTCAAGCTTGCTGTATTTGAGTAATGGTATAACTATTGCATGCTTGAAGAAAGATAGAAAGGTACCAGAGTAGAGGGAGGAGTTAAAAATGTGTGTGAGCATAGGAGCAAGAGGTTTTAGGAGATGGGAGGGAATGGGGACAAGAGGGCAGGTGGTAGAGGGAGAAGAGGAGATCAATGACACGTCCTCATTGGTGACAGCGGAAAAAGAGTCAAGGAAGGCAGGAGGAGAATTAAGAAGAGGTGTAGGATGGGAGGAGGATATAGAGAGGAGGTTCTGATGCATGTTTTCCACCTTTTCCTTGAAATAGTCAGCAAAGGCCTGAGGTGAGATGGAGGGAGAAGAAAATGCAGCAGAGGGTGGTCTGAGTAGGGAGTCAAAGACTGAGAAGAGAAGGCGTGGATTAGACTTGTGCGTGTTGATTAGTCAAGAAAAGTAGGTTTGTTTAGCTTGAGAGAGGGCAGAGTTGAAACAAAATAGCATACATTTGTTGTAAAGGAAGTCTGTGAGAGTGTGAGATTTCCTCTATAGGCGTTCAGAGAAATGAGTGCAGGAATGCAGCATGCACGTGTGGGAATTTAGCCAGGGTCTTTGGTTAAAAGGGCGAGAACGACTGAGAGAAAGCGGGGCATGTAGATCAAGAGAGGAGGACAAGGCAAAGTTGTAGTTCCTGACCACGTTGTCAGGGTCTGGAGCAGAACTGAGAGAGGAGAGAGGAGCGTAAAGTGGACTCAAAAGTTGGTACACTGGCGACACACTTTATTCGAGCTCGGCTAGTCCCACGAATTCGGGTATACCCGGGTGTATTGAGGTTTGTGACTGTTTTCTGCCCGAGTGCATTGAGGTATTTTCAAGGCAGGGATTGAAGCATTTTATTCCTGCTGGCTGCAATACTGCACAGTATATATATATATACTGCATTACAACTCATGAATTTATGCCATCTGGTAGACACGCGAAGCATTGCAGCCTATTAAATCCTAATCATTATCATTTAACAGATCAGCCGCCCGTCAGCCAGGCATGAACCCAGGCTGGGAAGGCAAACGCAACGGGGCTTGTCAGAGGTGAGGAGCGGCGCAATCCAGGTATCTGCCAGTACATACTGGGTATTTGCTCGAATAAAGTGTGTCGGTGCAGTAGGTTATTAGAGCGCAGGTCTTTGCAGAAACGAGGGGTAGATGGAGGTGGAGAAGGGGAGAAGTGAGAGAGAGAAAATTAGATGAGGTGATGGTCAGAGAGAGGAAAGAGCAAAATGGAGAAGTGAGAGAGAAAAGTTTTTAGTGAAACCCAGGTCTAGGTAGTGGCCATCCTTGTGGTTGCTGGCTGCAGTCCACTGTTGAAGGCCAAAAGAAGAGGTTAGAGAGAGAAAGCGGGAAGCCCAAGGGAGAGATGGGTCATTGTTACGCCGATGCTCGCCACAAACCGGGACCGGACCGCGGGGCTGAGGTGGGGTTATATAATCACCGACCTGAGTCCACGCAGACTGATCCGGAGTGCGCAGTTCGTAGTCGTACATCGCAGGGTCAGGATTGGAGAAGGCAGCATCGTCGTTATGGAAGCAGGAGTTCGGCAACAGGTAGTCAGGATTTCCCCGCTTCAGCTTAGGAGCGTGAGCGCGGGGGTGGCTTCTGCGCGAGGAGCGGCCTCGGCCCATGACGCCGATCTCAGCAGGAGGAGACAGCAGGCTGGCCGAAGTTCACCGCAGGGCAGCGTCGGGTAGAACCAACGCTTCAGCGCAGAAGTCCAAGGCAGGTCACTGCAAGAGGATCGCAGCAAGCCGCAGGAAAGGAAGGGTAGCCACTGCTAGGAGGGAATGCAGCAGGTACCGGTGCTGGCAACACGCTTCAGCACAGACGTCCCGGGTAGGCCACTGCAGGAGAATAGCAGCAGGCCAGTGCTGGCATCAACGCTTCAGCACAGACGTCCAGGGCAGGCCACTGCAAGGAGATAGCAGCAGGCCGCAGGAAAGGAAGGGTAGCCACTGCTAGGAGGGAATGCAGCAGTACCAGTGCTGGCATCAACGCTTCAGCACAGACGTCCAGGATAGGCCACTACAGGAGAATAGCGGCAGGCCACAGGACAGGAAGGGTAGCTACTGCTAGGAGGGAATGCAGCAGTACCAGTGCTGGCATCAACGCTTCAGCACAGACGTCCAGGGTAGGCCACTGCAAGGAGATAGCAGCAGGCCAGTGCTGGCAACAACGCTTCAGCACAGACGTCCAGGACCAGGCCTCTGGATACTCAGGAACTTGGAAGGTAAGAACGCTAGGAGAGAGGCCTGGGGTGGTTTGTGGCAGAGACAGTAACATAGAGGTAGGAATAGTTTATGCTCGGCGCTGGTTCAGAGCCAACGCCTAGAATATAAAGGGCGGAGATCCAATCACAGGAGGAGGGTGTGTGAGAATTCCTCCAATGAAGTAGCACAGGGCAGAAGCTGCAATGAGAGGCAGCACCTGTGCCATAGATTGCCAGAGGAAGCCTGCAACTGCACAGGTCTGCAAGGCAAAAGTCAAAGCCAGTAGTGGATTCCTTACAGTCATCAATGTGGTAGTTGAAGTCCCCAAGGAGAAGAACAGGGTTGTCTGAGGAGAGAAAGAAGGCGAGGCAGGATTCAAAGTAAGAGAGAAAGACAGAAGGGTATGAGTACAGGTAGGTGGGCGATAGATGACCACTACATGGACAGGGACTGGCAAAATATGCTGCTTTGATTAACAAGATCCACCTTAATATGTGTATATATTGTAAGGATTCGGGGGTCACGACGGCTGCAGCTTGATCTCCCCTAACCTCATTTTGCGCCCGCTGCTGCAGGGCATCCCCCTCGCTGGTCCCATCCCCGTGGTTGGGGGACTCCCTCCTCATCCCCGGCGGACGGCCGCTTTTCCGCAGGTGGCTGGGGCTATGGCGGCGGCTGCTGCTGCTCATGGGCGTGCGCACCCCGTCGTTACGGAGCGCGCACCGGATCTAGTTAATTTATTCACTACTCCTGCAGTGAGGCCCAGCCCCCAACACGCACAGCGTACAATCATGCCCTAAGACTGCTCACCTGCATTCTTCTCTAGGCAGCCTATCCAGGACAGCTCCATGCACTCCTCTAGGTCTGCCTCCTCTTCCTATTCGCCAGCCGCAGTATATAATGCCTGTCTTGCCATTCCCACATCGCACGACATAGTCTCTGCTTATGGGCATCTATTCTGGCTCTCCCTTTGCTCTTCGTTTATTCAGGTTGCGACCCGGCTTGGCGGACGTTCCTCTCTGACCCCGGCTCCCACTTGACCTTGCAGCTTCTCTCATCCCTCGACCACAGCTTGGACCTCGACCTCCCGGATGTCTCTTTCCTTGACCTTGGCTTACGGCAACTACTCCGTCTCTTCTGTACCGGTACCGGCAAGTATTGCTACACCTATTCCCACCTGGCCTGGCAACGCCAAAACGCCACACTCCGGACACGCTCCTTCTGCTGCGGGTGCGTGCACATATACGTCCCCACCTCAGTATAAAGGATGAGTCTGGTCTGCGGGCAGCACCGGCGTAACATATATATATATATATATATATATATATATATATATATATATATATATATATATATATATATATATAAACCATAATACTGAGTTAAGTTATGGTGAGTAAAAAAAGTGACAAAAACCCTCCACAGGAAAGCAAATATGCAAATATAGCTGTATGCTCATCTGCATGTCTTAGGCAGGTCTGCAACCCCGCCTTTCCCCATTATCACCCAGCATACAGCACTTCCACTGCAGCAAGGGATTCTGGGAAATGACATGCAAATGAGCACACAGTGTCACTTTTTGCCTCAATAACCACTTTTAACATGGTTCCCTATAGGCTTAAGCTTGCTGCATGGTCACAGCTTTGAGCACAGCCAGGGTTAAGGTGCATACCCAGAAAACCACCCACAAACAGCTGTTTCGACCTTGATGGGTCTCATCAGTGTGGGGTTGATTTTACTGGGAATGCAAGAGAGGCTATGGGATAGGCTAAACCATAATATATATAGGGAACCATGTTAAAAGTGGTTATTGAGGCAAAAAGTGACACTGTGTGCTAATTTGCATGTCATTTCCCAGAATCCCTTGCTGCAGTGGAAGTGCTGTATGCTGGGTGATAATGGGGAAAGGCGGGGTTGCAGACCTGCCTAAGACATGCAGATGAGCATACAGCTATATTTGCATATATATATATATATATATATATATATATATATATATATATATATATATACACACACATATATGTGTGACCCACAGACCAGACTCGTCTCTTATACTGAGGTGGGGACGTATATGTGCACGCACCGCAGCAGAAGGAGCGTGTCCGGAGTGTGGAGTTTTGGCGTTTCCAGGCCAGGTGGGAATAGGTGTATATATATATATACATGTAGAGGTATCAGTACCGTTTTAGCCGAGCTTCAATAATAAAAAAATAAATAGATGATACCGTTCTGTGGCTAAAGAAATGCTTTTATTTGTGCGAGCTTTCGAGATACACTGATCTCTTCTTCCGGCGATGTTACAATATATATATATATATATATATATATATATATATATATATATATATATATATATATATATATATATATATACAGTTAGGTCCGGAAATAATTGGACACTGACACAATTTTCATAATTTTGGCTCTGTACACCACCACAATGGATTTGAAATTAAACAACCGAGATGCAATAGAAGTGCAGAATTTCAGCTTTAATTTAAGTTGCTGAACAAAAATATTGTATAAAACGTTTAGGAATGCAACCATTTTCATACACAGTCCCCTTATTTCAGGGGCTCAAATGTAATTGGACAATGAACACAATCATAAATAAAATGTTCATTTTTAATACTTTGTCGAAAATCCTTTGCAGGCAATGACTGCTTAAAGTCTGGAACGCATGGACATCACCAAACGCTGGGTTTCCTCCTTTGTGATGCTTTGCCAGGCATTTACTGCAGCTGTCTTCAGTTGTTGTTTGTTTGTGGGTCTTTCTGCCTTAAGTTTTGTCTTCAGCAAGTGAAATGCATGCTCAATCGGGTTGAGATCAGGAGATTGACTCGGCCATTGCAGAATATTCCTCTTCTTTGCCTTAAAAAAAACTCCTGGGTTGCTTTCGCAGTATGTTTTGGTTCATTGTCCATCTGTAAAGTGAAGCACCGTCCAATCAACTTCGCTGAATTTGGCTGAATCTGAGCAGACAATATATCCCTTTACACTTCAGAATTCATCCGGCTGCTTCTGTCTTCTGTCACATCATCAATAAACACTAGTGACCCAGTGCCATTGTAAGCCATGCATGCCCATGCCATCACACTGCCTCCACCGTGTTTTACAGATGTGGTATGCTTCGGATCATGAGCCGTTCCAAGCCTTCTCCATACTTTTTTCTTCCCATTATTCTGGTACAAGTTGATCTATGTTTCATCTGTCCAAAGAATGCTGTTCCAGAACTGGGCTGGCTTTTTAGATATTGTTTGGCAAAGTCTAATCTGGCCTTTCTATTCTTGAGGCTTTTGAATGGTTTGCACCTTGTGGTGAACCCTCTGTATTTGCTCTAGTGAAGTCTTCTCTTTATGGTAGACTTGGATAATGATATGCCTACCTCCTGGAGAGTGTTCTTCACTTGGCTGGATGTTGTGAAGGGGTTTTTCTTTACCATGGAAAGGATCCTACGATCATCCACCACTGTTATCTTCCGTGGACGTCCAGGCCTTTTTGTGTTGCAGAGCTCACCAGTGCGTTCTTTTTTTCTCAGAATGTACCAAACTGATGATTTGGCCACTCCTAATGTTCCTGATTTTTTGCAGCCTAAGGATGCCCTGTTTCACTTGCATTGAGAGCTCCTTTGACAGCATGTTGTGGGTTACCAGCAACAGCTTCCAATTGCGAATGTCACACCTGGAATCAACTCCAGACCTTTTACCTGCTTAATTGATGATGAAATAACGAAGGAATAGCCCACACCTGTCCATGAAACAGCTTTTGAGTCAATTGTCCAATTACTTTTGGTCCCTTGTTAAAGAGGGGGCCACATATTAAAGAGATGTAATTCCTAAACTCTTCCTTCAATTTGGATGTGAATACCCTCAAATTAAAGCTGATAGACTCAAATTTAAGCCCATATTCATTATTTAACTGTAACTTGAATTTATTTTGGTACACAGTTGAAATAACAAAACTTGTATCAGTGTCCAATTATTTCCGGACCTAACTGTATATATATATATATATATATATATATATATATATATATATATATATATATATATGTATATATATATATATATATATATATATATTTATATATATATAATAAAATAAAAAGATCCCCTGCTCATGTACACTAGTATTAAAATTATATGCAAATATGTAATAACCACCAATACACAACCCACCCCTTATGCCCCCACATAAAACAATTATTTATTTATTTTAACACAGGATTGATAACAGAGGCCGGCGGGTGTCCACAGGTGGTCCCCACGGGTGTCTGTGGGCCCTTGTGTGGTCCCCGCGATAGTCCGTGGGCCTTCAGGTGGTCCCGGCGGGTGTCTGGAGGCCCCGCAAGGGGTCCCCGGGTGGTCCCGGCGGGTGTCTGGGGGTGTCTGGGTTGTCCCCACGGGTGTCTGGGGGCTCTCAGGTGGTCCCACGGATGTCTGTTGGCCCTCAGGTGGTTCCCACGGGTGTCCGGGGGTCCTCGGGTGGTTTCTGTCGGCATCTGGGGTCCTCGGGTTGTCCCCGTGGGTCGCCGCTGGCCTTCAATACCAACCTTGGTGTAAAATAAATAAAGATGGCATACATTTCAATAAATACACCTAAAATCCAAAATCTTTTTCTTCTTTCTTTATCTTCATCTGTTAATTGTAATCCATTTGTGTGTCTTCTATCTTCTTCTGTATCTTCTTCTTGTTC
This sequence comes from Ascaphus truei, assembly GCF_040206685.1. NCBI lineage: Eukaryota > Metazoa > Chordata > Amphibia > Anura > Ascaphidae > Ascaphus > Ascaphus truei. Next base: position 38,506,135 of record NC_134501.1, on the reverse strand, counting down.
TTTTTCTCTATCTTCATCCATCTTCATCTTCATCTTCATCTGTAACGCCCTTGTAATCCTATTGAAGGAGGTCTTCACTCCTCGGCTTCTTGCCATCAAATGAGGCTGCACAGGCTTTTATAGGCCTGAGATGTCACATTTGATTGGCATATGGTTGCCACTCCATCGGATTGTCTGTGAGAACCATGTGCCTTCTTTTTAAAAAAAAAAAATTAGGATGTGACATCATGTAAAGGGAGTGATGCCAGCCAATCAGAATGGCTGTGCTTCCTTTCCCTTTAAGATGACGTCACAAAATGCAACATGGCTGCCTTCACATGTGACTTCAGCCAATCAGATTGTGAGAACAAAATCCCCAATCTGATTGGTTTTAGTAGACCATGTGACTCCCTTTGGATGACGTCACATCCTTTCCACAAATTGACTCTGTCACATGGTCTACTACAAGCTCTCTTATCGCCGACTTATCGGGACTTACTGGATCACTTTAGGCTTTTTTGGTGATAAGTGGCTTATCGCTGATTAGTGCATAGACCGCAAAGAGTTTTAAGTGCCGCTTGCACTGCTCCTTTTAGGTGAAAAGACTACCTGTCACTTCAGTTGTCCGAAACTAAATAGCGGGGGGGGGGGGGGGGGGGGGAATTGCTCCTACTCTAATAGTTACAGTACTTACTGTATGTTTCAGATGCTGCACGGTACACCTTTTACAGTGTGTGCTGCTTTTGATTCCAATTTAAGTCACATGCTGAGTTTAAGTAAACCTGTTTTTTTGCAGAAACAATACCAGGGGAAAATATAGTAATTTCTTAATGCTGCAATGATCAGCCCTTTTCACACTTTCTCCTGTGTACTGTACCTTATTACAACAATGAGTATTTACATACTAGCTGCTATATCCCAAACACACTTAAATGGAGCAGAAATACAGTTTAATGCATTAAGAAAACGGCTTTGATTGTTTGGGAACAAAGGCATTGTGGTTCAACCTCATTAGCTCTTTCTAATGTTTTATAAAGTCAAATGTAAGCAGAAAAAGAAACAATTTTAATTGGTGTAATTTGCACTCCCATAATTAGGTGTAATTTCTTTGCAAATGTTGTGATGTTTAGTTGGATTTAGAGTATGCTGCAAGTTTTTTCATTAACTGAGCTGTAGCTAAAACAGACAACCTGGTATCGGAGACTGATCGCCGATAATGGTAGTGGATGGAGCTCCAATAACTCTTGTCGCAAATTAGTGAATCTCGCCGTTTGTTCTGTTTTCCACAATACGTCCAAACCTCTTGAAGACATCCAATGTAAATTGCGTTGCTGTCAAACAAAACTTCAAAAATTGACTCGATGCGTATGCAGCGAAATAGAATTCTTCTCTCCTACAGTAGTTATTTAGTTTCAGTGCTTCATTCCTCTCTGCTTGGTCAGATTGTTTTTTTATTTGTTTCTCGCACACGATTTTTACACTTTTCACACACTGAAAGACTGGAATTTGCAGGTCTTATTTTTAATACAAATTGCACATGGCTATGACTGGGTGGAGTTTGAGCGTAAAGCAGCAGTTCATGTTGCCATTTTTTTTTTATTTAATTTTTTTTCCCTTTTAATATGTGCATCAATATAATTCACACAACGATCAGTAATTAGCTAAGTTGCTGATCGATTCATTCTCCTTTGATCGATTGTGAAGATTCGGCTCGGGGGTTCACTAAATGGCTGTCAGTGCAGCAGAAGAGGACCATTGATGTAAAGTTCTGTGGGGAAGATCACATGACCAGGCAGTCACTAGATACAATTGGGCAGGGCTCAAAAGGTGGAGTGCCAGAGCCTGTTTCAGAAGAGGAAGGGGATGTGACTTTGTAAATGGTTGCTATAAAATGCTACAAGTATTTTCTAATTGTATAGAATAGATGTATTAAAAAAACACACACGTAGTATATTACTTGGTCTGCAGCTTTAAAGTGTTAATTTATTTCTCCCCGTAATTTCCTGCCTGTAGGTAATTTAGTTTGCGTAGGTTATGCTTGGAGGTTGAGTTTTTTTAATTTAGTTTTTACAGAACGGAAATAAATTAAAAAATATATATATTTATATGTTGTATATATGCACACATACATATAGGCTCTATGTAATATACTGTATGTATACAGAACGAGAGCTGTAGAACCCCGCTCCTCTGTATAATGTTGGTATTCAGCTTATCCCTGCTCTGTAATGTACAGTAATAAACAAAGAAGTCCAGAGCAACATCCAATGTGACAAAAATACACAGTGAAATATCTATATATCTCTTGAAAAATGGTCATTTAGTTAACCCTTTGGCCACAGCGTATAAGCCTGTGAGCTACTTCAAGGCTTGACCAATTTGCACGAACTGATTAAAATTCATATTTACCTGTATAATTAGAGGAAGAATTGTCCTAGCATTTAACCTGTCACAACCAGCTGCATGAAAAGAAAACCTGCTTACTTGGAAAGTGGGGAGGGGCGAACTTAAACCCTGGGAGGGAGGAGCCACTGACCTCCAAAACAGCTGAGACCAGCTGGACAAAGTTAACAAACACACAGATACCCAGCAAGCTCTCAGAAACCCCCCAAAATTACCACAATATATATATGTGTCAAAATGAGTGCTATTGGGCATGGCTAAATGTCTACAACAAGAAACAAAGACGTCCAGAGCAACATCCAGAATAAAATGTAAAAAAACATATATTTATATATTGTATATATAAACACATACATTTACACGCTATGTAAGATATGTATATAGCACGAGAGCTGTAGAAACCCGCTCCTCTGTATAATGTCGGTATACAGCTTATCCTGCTCTGTAATGTACAGTAATGTCTGTAGAAAGATACAGTAGAGATGCTCTCGCTAGACTGTGTTATACCAAGATCCATGGAGCGCCGGTTTCTTCTTCATTTTGGATGACGTTCAAACCAAAGTACCAGAGTGTATTAATGATTTAAGGCAAGCCTGCACAACATACGGCCCTTCCCTGTGTGGCCTGCGATGCCCCCCCCCAGCCCGCTCTGCAGACACAGGAGGGAAGGAGCGCCAGCATTTTGACACGCTCCCCACCCCCTCCTGAGTCCGCTCTGCCGACACATTGAAGGAGCGCTAGCATCGTGATAGACCCCCCTCCTCCAACCCCCTGAGCCCGCTCTGCCTATTAGGGAAGGAGCCAGCAGTTTGATGCGATCCCCTGCAGGCAGAGAGGAGAGAAGGAACAGAGCTAAGGCCGGTCTGACTGCAGAGGGTGGGGCAGGGTTAGTGACAGCGGAGCCTGTTAGTGAGAGCAGGAAGTGAGGTGCCTGCTGCCAGGGACTATGCTATGCTCCACAGTGAAAGGTAGGACACCCCCCCCCCCCCTGCAGCTGCTCCACAGAGCTAGTGTCAGTGTGGCAGTGTGTCAGTGGCAGAGTGGGGGAGTCTTGTATATGGGTGGGGGGAGAGATGGGGGTGTGAGATAGAGGGTGAGTCTCGCAAAGGTTGATGATGAGGGGTGCAGGGGGAGATATATGAAGATGATGATTGCTGGGGGAGATATATGAAGATGATGATTGCTGGGGGAGATATGATGATGATGATGATGATGATGATGATGATGATGATGATGATGATGATGATGATGAAGATGATGATGATGATGATGATGATGATGATGATGATGATGATGATGATGATGATGATGATGATGATGATGATGATGAGAGGTGCTGGGGGAGATAATGATTGATGATGGTGATGATTTTACCCGAATCTGTTTTTCTTGGAGCAGTTCGACCCTTCTCGCTTTACAATTGCCCCCAATAATCATTGCAATAAACAACATACACCACCTGTGCGCCCAACAACCCCTATACCCTCATTACATTTTTGGGATGCACAGCAATGATACTATAGGCCGGCGGTGGCCCTCGGGTTTCCCCGCAGGCCTGCAGTACCAATTCAGTGCACCCCAAAAAAAATAACAACACATAAATACACCACCATTAACACATACAGTATAGTAATGTGCAAAATTAATTTAGCCACATATGGATAATAGTGAATTTGCCCATTTAAAATACATAAAGAACAATAAATACAATAAATACATATAGCACTCACCCATGTCCAGCTAGCACGATGAAGGCCATCCTCATCTTCATCACCGTCCATGCCCCCTCCGATGCTGCAAAACATAAACAAGAATAAAAAAAGCCAATGTAATGTCCCTAACCCCTTAATCACCACAGCGGTTATTAACCGCTACAGCCATTATGGGGTTAACCCACCCTCACCCACCACTCGGGAGGCCTAACCACCCTCACTTACTTAATACCGAGCCGGGAGGCCAACCGCATACCCTTGGGGCCAATACCCCCTTCCCCCACCCCCAGTACCCACAATAAAAACAATACACAGCCCCACAATAAACATCATTATATTTTTTAAATACATAACCCACCCCCTGTGCTCCCCCATAAATACATGATTTATTATTTTACATACAGGGTTAATACCCCAGGCCCACGGGAGTCCCTGGTGGGCCTATCTAGTCACCTCACCGACCACACAGTAGCCCAGCACCATGTTTAAAACAGGGTCTGGAGGCCTACGGGTGGTCCCCGCCAGGTGCCGTGGTCCACCAGGTGGTCTCCTTGGGTCACCTTGGGCCACAATGGGGTCCCCACGGGTAGGCCCGCAGCTGTCTGGGGGGCCCCGGGTCAGACCCACAGGTGTCTGAGGGGCCTCGGGTGTTTCCCACTGGGAGTCTGGGGGCCCTCGGGTGGTCCCTATGGGTCTGCGGTGCCCCCACAGATGTGGGGCCACCGGTTCTTCCCCGCAGATGTCCCCCATGGACCCGGCAGCCGTTTACCCATGAGAAGCCCGAGGAGACCGCAAGTGGTCTCCATAGGTCCCCCGCAGACCTGAGGAAACAAACCTGTATGTAAAAAAAAATAAACATGTCCTATACATTAAAAACATCAATCCCCGCCCCCCCCCCCAACACATACAGTACAATAATGTGCAAAATAACTATTATTCAGATAGGGATAATAGATTATTTGCCCATTATTAAACACATTAACTAGCATAATAAAATAAATAAAGTTCTACTGACCTCATCAATAAGAAGCCCCCTCGCCAGCAAATTCCGTGTCCTCCGTTGCCAACAAAATACATAGCCACTACATTGCAATTACATTCTGATATCAATTAATCCCTTAATCACCTTATCAGATAATAACCGCAAAGGTAATTAAGGGGTTAAGCCACCCTGGCCCGATACTCAACTTTCACCCATTCATTTGTACAGTGGCTTCATCATGCAACTATATATGTATTTATACATTTATACATTTTTGGGTGATTTGTCGAACACTGTATATACTTACATGTACATACATTCTGATTGGCTGGCGTCATTGCCTTTAAATGACGTCATGAAAATTAAATTTTCCCCCCAAAATCACATGTTTTTCACGGCCCAATCAGGACCGTGGGAACCATATGACGATAATGCGACGTCATAGGCCTATACAAGCCTATGTTGTCTAATTTTGAAGGCAGACGCCGAGGAGGACGGACCTCAGGAAGAAAGAAGAAGACCGGGTCGTGGCAGCAGATGGTAAGAAGACTCCCAGAAGACCACAGAAGAACAAGAAAGAAGACGGAAGAACACAGATCAAGATCCCGTTGACACTTTGGATTATAAAAAAATCTTGGTTTATTTATTTATGGTTTTTATTTTATGGGTTCCTGTTGCTGTGCGTGGATTGGATCGAGAGCTTGGTGTTCAACGGGAGTCGGAGAGTGGGCAGCTAATGGTAAGTTAACAAAAGAAATTTTTTTTTTTTAACTTTAACTGTTTTTGGTAATTTATTATATGTGATACTATTTTTTTCCATTATCATTTCTTGCCACTGTATGTATGTATGTATGTCTCTATCGATATATACATACAGGGTAAGAAATGATTTGGTTGGAAATGCTTGTTTTGCACTGTTTAAATGTATTTTGATATGCTGCTATTCTTAAATGTGTGTAATGTCATTTTTAATTAGATAGATGTAAT
>NC_134501.1:38490072-38492572 GCF_040206685.1 Ascaphus truei | reverse complement strand
TTTGTGACTGTTTTCTGCCCGAGTGCATTGAGTTATTTTCCAAGCAGGGATTGAAGCATTTTATTCCCGCTGGCTGCAATACTGCACAGTATATATATATATATACTGCATTACAATTCATGAATTTATGCCATCTGGTAGACACGCGAAGCATTGCAGCCTATTAAATCCTAATCATTATCATTTAACAGATCAGCCGCCCATCAGCAGGCATGAACCCAGGCTGGGAAGGCAAATGCAACGGGGCTTGTCAGAGGTGAGGAGCGGCGCATTCCAGGTATCTGCCAGGTACATACTGGGTATTTGCTCGAATAAAGTGTGTCGGTGCAGTAGGTGACTAACTGGCTGGCTGGGTGACTGACTGGCTGGGTGACTGACTGGCTGGCTGGGTGACTGACTGGCTGGGTGACTGACTGGCTGGGTGACTGACTGGCTGGGTGACTGACTGGCTGGGTGACTGACTGGCTGGGTGACTGACTGGCTGGGTGACTTACTGGCTGGTTGACTGACTGGCTGGGTGACTGACTGGCTGGGTGACTGACTGACTGGTTGACTGACTGACTGACTGGGTGACTGACTGACTGACTGACTGGGTGACTGACTGATTGACTGACTGGGGGGGTGACTAACTGACTGGGGGGGTGACTGACTGACGGGGGGGGTGACTGACTTACTGGGGGGGTGACTGACTGGGGGGGTGACTGGGGGGGGTGACTGACTGGGTGGGGGTGACTGACTGGGGGGGGTGACTGAGCTGGGGGGTGACTGACTGGGGGGGTGACTGACTGGAGGGGGGTGACTGAATGGGGGGGGGTGACTGACTGGGGGGTGACTGACTGGGGGGGGGGGTGACTGACTGGGGGGGTACCTCTGGTGTCACACACGTACATACGTAGATGAGGTTGATAAAAGACGTCCGTCCATCAAGTTAAACCTATGCTAAATTTAGACAACAGATCTTTATCCTATATCTATACTTATGTATTGATCCAGAGGAAGGCAAACAAAAACCCCATTAAGGGGAAAAAATGTATTTTGAAGTCAGGCTTACAGTGGTTAGGCGTCACGAGGTGGGGGGGGGTAGTGGGGGAGGGTATTTAGGCCTCCCGAGTGGTGGGTTAACCAATTAATGACTGTAGCGGCTAATAACCGCTATGGTGATTAAGGGGTTAGGGGACATTACATTGGCTGTTTTTATTCTTGTTTATGTTTTGCAGCATCGGAGGGGGCATGGACGGTGATGAAGATGAAGATGAAGATGAAGATGGCCTTCATCGTTGCAGCCGGACAAGGGTGAGTGCAATATGTATTTAATGTATTTATTATTCTTTATGTATTTTAAATGGGCAAATGCACTATTACCCATTTGTGGATAATAGTAATTGTGCCCATTACTATAGTGTATGTGTTGGGGGGGGGGGGTGTATTTCTTTATAAGTAGTATGTGTTTTTAAATTAATTTGGTGGGGCACAGAATTGGTACTATTGTTGCTGTGCATATAAGTACTGTATGTTAGGGGGGTATAGGGGTTGTGAAATGTGAGAGTTTGTAGCACAACTAAAAGTGTGTGTGGATACTTAGTGGTCCCTATTGGTGTATAGGGATGGAAAAACAAGGAGTATTAGTATGTGTGAGAGACAGCTGTGTGTGCATACATATAGCACAGTGTATACAGATATACCTTTTGCTTCATTCATTGTAACATCGCCGGAAGAAGAGATCAGTGTATCTCGAAAGCTCGCACAAATAAAAGCATTTCGTTAGCCACAGAAGGTATCATCTATTTATTTTTTGATTATTGAAGCTCGGCTAACACGGTACTGATATATATATATATATATATATATATATATATATATATATATATATATATATATATATATATATATACAGTGTTTGACAAATCACCCAAAAATCTACTCGCCCAACCAAAAAATCTACTCACCACCTGGTCCCGCCCCTAACCCCGCCCCCAACCATAGTCCCGCCCCCAACCCCGCTTTAAAAATCGCCCCCAACCCCGCTTTAAAAATATATATATAAAAAAATACATTTAATAAATTCCTAGTCAGAACAACATTCGTGTTTGACATAAATGTATTTATTGTATTACATTATACTACAATTAGTCCTTGTTACGTGTGTGTGTGTGTGTGTGTGTGTACGTGTGTGTGGGAGAGAGAGAGAGTGTGGGGGGGAGAGAGAGTGTGAGTGTGGGGGGAGAGAGAGAGAGTGTGGGGGGGGGGGAGAGAGAGAGTGTGGGGGGGGGGAGAGAGAGAGAGTGTGGGGGAGAGAGTAGGGGAAAGAGAGAGAGTGTGGGGGGATAGAGAGAGTGTGGGGGGGGGAGAGAGAGAGAGTGAGTAGGGGGAAGAGAGTGTGGGGGGGAGAGAGAGTGTGGGGGGGAGAGAGAGTGTGGGGGAGAGAGAGAGAGTGTGTGGGGGGGGAGAGAGAGAGAGTGTGGGGGAGAGAGAGAGAGAGTGTGGGGGGAGAGAGAGTATG